>NC_039251.1:4729517-4762017 GCF_003368295.1 Carassius auratus | reverse complement strand
TCCGTCAGCATCTGTTTAAAAGCTGTGTCCCACAACTCAAACACTTCAGTTCAGCTAATCAACAAAAGTCAGATTTATAACATTTAGCAATTCTAATATATTTAACAATCCTCTGTCTTTTAGATTTCTCTATTTTCAGAGATTACTCCAGAATATGTGTAGTATTAGTGTGATATGTGTCAGATCCAGGAGCTGCAGTGAGATGCAGATGATTCTCTCTCGTACAGATGATCAATCAGTCGATGAGCTCTGATCCACAGGAGACGGACGGACTCTATAGATTAAGACAGGGAAATGTGAAATAAAGTAAATATTTTAATAGTAATTAACATCAAATATTTTAAAACTGCAGTGCATGCTGGGAACTTGTGCAGTTTTTCCTCAGTAAAATCGTTTGTTCAGATGACTCGGTTTGAAAAGTTCAGGTCACACTAACTACAGTCTGACTCCTGAGCACTCTTTGTACATTTGTTAGTATAACTTTCTAAAGTTGTATGTTTACAGAGTGTTAGTTGCTGTGGAGAATCACTGCGGTCGATGGCTGCTGTAATTATTCATACGGTGATATGAGTTATGTTTCTGAGAGATGCTCTGACTCTGTGTGATCAGATGAAAACTAGGACTTTCTTTATAAATGAGATCTCCTTCTAGAAGCTGTGTGCTGTAGATTCAGTGCACCTGGGGGCGCTGTTGAGCCGTGTGTGTGTGTGTGTGTGTGTGTGTGTGTGTCTCTGAGTCTCTCTCTCTCTCTCTCTCTCTGTGTGTGTGTGTGTGTGTCTCTTAGTCTCTCTCTCTCTCTCTGTGTGTGTGTGTGTGTGTGCGTGTGTGTGTGTGTCTCTGAGTCTCTCTCCCTCTCTCTCTCTCTCTCTGTGCGTGTGTGTGTGTGTCTCTGAGTCTCTCTCTCTCTCTCTGTGTGTGTGTGTGTGTGTCTCTGAGTCTCTCTCTCTCTCTCTCTCTGTGTGTGTGTGTTCAGTCAGGTGCCGCTGCTGGTGCAGATCCAGCAGAAGTGGAGGAAGGTGTATGCGGGTGAGTGTCAGGGGCCCGGGGTCCGCACAGACTTCGAGATGGTGCACCTGCGTAAGGCTCCTGGTCAGTACACACACCTGTCGGGGCTGCTGGACATCTTCAAGAACAAGATCGTGAGTCTCTGCTCGCAGTCCGTCTCCAAGAGAACATGCGGCTCGTGTGCAGTGTTGAGATTTTCATTATAATGTTACAGTTCCTGTCCATAAAACAGCTTGTGATTTAATTACTTTTGATGCCTCAACCCCTGATTTAAAGTTCAATAATAGAAAAATAACTAAATGTATATTCATAATTGTATTATTCATGAGCTCATGACAGATGAAGTCACCCGTGCAGCAGGTAAGCTAGGAATATGAAACGCTTTCATTCAGGGAATGGAAATATTGCTGTTATGTTCAGTCAGGAGATAAGATGATCTGAACACTGATGTGTAAGACGTGGCATTACTTTACTCTGGCATTACATGGCTTGCCCAACTTCATACTTCTGATCCTAATAAATATTTTATAAAATCTTTTTAGAAAATAAAACAAGTTATATTATTTCTTTTGATAAAACATTATAGTATACTTTTCTATAAAAGGTATCTGACATTATCAAGAATAATTTTTCTGAAACCGTTTAACTTTGAGCTCTTGTCATATTTTATTACCATTTTCTAAACTGTAATTAATAAACTGTGATATAATCTGTGAAATGTTGAGGATTTCCTTTTGACTGTATAAACCAATTACTTGGTAATTAAAACTCAAAAGCATTTACAGGTTTATTTGATATTGAATATCTATAATAATTTATCACAGAAAGCTGCATTTGGGAAGTTGTTGTTAGTTTTTTTTTCTGGTGAAATGTATATTAATAAGTGATGATAAGTGCATAATGTGTGTCTTATGTTGTGTTGTGTTGACAGGGCTGCCCACTGACACCACTGCCACCCATCAGCATCTCCATCCGCTTCACCTTCGTCCTGCAGGACGGCCAGCAGTGCTCATGGCCACAGCAGCCTCCAGGTGCGTCTGTCCTCAATATAATTCTCAGCCTCTGTCCATTACTCACCAGATCCTTAGTTTCCTTTACCTGATCCTCAGTCCATCACTCACCTGTTTCCCTTACCTGAGTCTCGGTCAATCACCCACTTGAGCTTCGGTCCATCTCCTTTCTTGAGCCTTGGTGCATCTCTCTCTTGAGCTTCGGTCCATCTCTCTCTTGAGCCTCAGTCCATCACCCGTCTGAGCCTCGGTTCATTCACCGGCCTGAGCCTCGGTCCATCTCTCTCTTGAGCCGCGGTCCATCTCTCTCTTCAATCTCTTGAGCCTCTATCCATCACACACCTGAGCCTCGCTCCATCACCCGCCTCAGCCCCGGTCCATCACCCGCCTCAGCCTCGGTCCATCACCCGCCTCAGCCTCGGCCCATCACTCGCCTCAGCCTCGGTCCATCACTCTCTTGAGCCTCAGTCCATCACATGCTTGAGCCTCGGTCCATCACATGCCTGAGCCTCGGTCCATAACTCGCCTGAGCCTCAGCCCATCACTCCCTTGGGCCTCGGTCCATCACTCTCTTGAGCCTCGGTCCATCAACCGCCTGGGCCTCGGTCCATCAATCTCTTGAGCCTCAGTCCATCACCCGCCTGAGCCTCGGTCCATCTCTCTCTTGGGCCTCGGTCCATCACTCGCCTGAGCCTCGGTCCATCAATCTCCTGAGCCTCGGTCCATCACATGCCTGAGCCTCGGTCCATCACTCTCTTGGGGCTTGGTCCATCACACGCCTGAGCCTCGGTCCATCACCCGCCTGGGCCTCGGTCCATCACCCGCCTGGGCCTCGGTCCATCACCCGCCTGGGCCTCGGTCCATCACCCGCCTGGGCCTCGGTCCATCACTTTCTTGGGCCTCGGTCCATCACCCGCCTGAGCCTCGGTCCGTCACCCGCCTGAGCCTGAGTCCGTCACCCGCCTGAGCCTCGGTCCATCACTTTCTTGGGCCTCGGTCCATCACTCTCTTGAGCCTCAGTCCATTACCCGCCTGAGCCTCGGTCCGTCAATCTCTTGAGCCTCGGTCCATCAATCTCTTGAGCCTCGGTCCATCACCCGCCTGAGCCTCGGTCCGTCACCCGCCTGAGCCTCGGTCCGTCACCCGCCTGAGCCTGAGTCCGTCACCCGCCTGAGCCTCGGTCCATCACCCGCCTGAGCCTCGGTCCATCACCCGCCTGAGCCTCGGTCCATCACCCGCCTGAGCCTCGGTCCATCACCCGCCTGAGCCTCGGTCCATCACTTTCTTGGGCCTCGGTCCATCACTCACCTGAGCCTCGGTCCATCACTCTCTTGGGCCTCGGTCCATCACTCTCTTGAGCCTCGGTCCATCACTCTCTTGAGCCTCGGTCCATCTCTCTCTTTAGCCTCGGTCCATCACCCGCCTGAGCATCGGTCCATCACCCGCCTGAGCCTCGGTCCATCACCCGCCTGAGCATCGGTCCATCACCCGCCTGAGCCTCGGTCCATCACCCGCCTGAGCCTCGGTCCATCACCAACCTGAGCCTCGGTCCATCACCCGTCTGAGCCTCGGTCCATCACCCGCCTGAGCCTCGGTCCATCACCCGCCTGAGCCTCGGTCCATCACCCGCCTGAGCCTCGGTCCATCACCCGCCTGAGCCTCGGTCCATCACCCGCCTGAGCCTCGGTCCATCACCCGCCTGAGCCTCGGTCCATCACCCGCCTGAGCCTCGGTCCATCACCCGCCTGAGCCTCGGTCATCAATCTCTTGAGCCTCGGTCCATCACATGCCTGAGCCTCGCTCCATCACCCGCCTGAGCCTCGGTCCATCACCCGCCTGAGCCTCGGTCATCAATCTCTTGAGCCTCGGTCCATCACATGCCTGAGCCTCGGTCCATCACCCGCCTGAGCCTCGGTCCATCACTCTCTTGGGGCTTGGTCCATCACACGCCTGAGCCTCAGTCCATTACCCGCCTGAGCCTCGGTCCGTCAATCTCTTGAGCCTCGGTCCATCAATCTCTTGAGCCTCGGTCCATCACCCGCCTGAGCCTCGGTCCGTCACCCGCCTGAGCCTCGGTCCGTCACCCGCCTGAGCCTCGGTCCGTCACCCGCCTGAGCCTCGGTCCATCACCCGCCTGAGCCTCGGTCCATCACCCGCCTGAGCCTCGGTCCATCACCCGCCTGAGCCTCGGTCCATCACTTTCTTGGGCCTCGGTCCATCACTTTCTTGGGCCTCGGTCCATCACTCTCTTGGGCCTCGGTCCATCACTCTCTTGAGCCTCGGTCCATCTCTCTCTTTAGCCTCGGTCCATCACCCGCCTGAGCCTCAATCCATCACCCGCCTCAGCCTCGGTCCATCACCCGCCTGAGCATCGGTCCATCACCCGCCTGAGCCTCGGTCCATCACCCGCCTGAGCCTCGGTCCATCACCCGCCTGAGCCTCGGTCCATCACCCGCCTGAGCCTCGGTCCATCACTTTCTTGGGCCTCGGTCCATCACTTTCTTGGGCCTCGGTCCATCACTCTCTTGGGCCTCGGTCCATCACTCTCTTGAGCCTCGGTCCATCTCTCTCTTTAGCCTCGGTCCATCACCCGCCTGAGCCTCAATCCATCACCCGCCTCAGCCTCGGTCTATCACCCGCCTCAGCCTCGGTCCATCACCCGCCTGAGCCTCGGTCCATCACCCGCCTGAGCCTCGGTCCATCACCCGCCTGAGCCTCGGTCCATCACCCGCCTGAGCCTCGGTCCATCACCCGCCTGAGCCTCGGTCCGCCACCGGCCTGAGCCTCGGTCCGTCACCCGCCTGAGCCTCGGTCCGTCACCCGCCTGAGCCTCGGTCCGTCACCCGCCTGAGCCTCGGTCCGTCACCCGCCTGAGCCTCGGTCCTTCAACCGCCTGAACCTCGGTCCATTACTCGCCTGAACCTCGGTCCATCACTCTCTTGGGCCTCGGTCCATCACCCGTCTGAGCCTCGGTCCATCACCCGCCTGGGCCTCGGTCCATCACCCGCCTGGGCCTCGGTCCATCACTTTCTTGGGCCTCGGTCCATCACCCGCCTGAGCCTCGGTCCATCACTTTCTTGGGCCTCGGTCCATCACTCTCTTGAGCCTCAGTCCGTCAATCTCTTGAGCCTCGGTCCATCAATCTCTTGAGCCTCGGTCCATCACCCGCCTGAGCCTCAGTCCGTCACCCGCCTGAGCCTCAGTCCGTCACCCGCCTGAGCCTCGGTCCATCACCCGCCTGAGCCTCGTTCCATCACCCGCCTGAGCCTCGGTCCATCACCCGCCTGAGCCTCGGTCCATCACCCGCCTGAGCCTCGGTCCATCACTCTCTTGGGCCTCGGTCCATCACTCTCTTGAGACTCTGTCCGTCAATCTCTTTAGCCTCTGTCCATCACCCGCCTGAGCCTCGGTCCATCACCCGCCTGAGCCTCGGTCCATCACTTTCTTGGGCCTCTGTCCATCACTCTCTTGGGCCTCGGTCCATCACTCTCTTGAGACTCGGTCCGTCAATCTCTTTAGCCTCTGTCCATCACCCGCCTGAGCCTCGGTCCATCACCCGCCTGAGCCTCGGTCCATCACCCGCCTGAGCCTCGGTCCATCAATCTCTTGAGCCTCGGTCCATCACCCGCCTGAGCCTCGGTCCATCACCCGCCTGAGCCTCGGTCCATCACTTTCTTGGGCCTCGGTCCATCACTTTCTTGGGCCTCGGTCCATCACTCTCTTGGGCCTCGGTCCATCACTCTCTTGAGCCTCGGTCCGTCACTCTCTTGAGCCTCGGTCCGTCAATCTCTTTAGCCTCGGTCCATCACCCGCCTGAGCCTCGTCCATCACCTGAGCCTCTGTCTATCACTATCTCCTGAGCCTTGTCCCTCACTCTCTCCTGACCCTCGGACCAACACTCACATGAGCCTCAGGAGATAATTATATATATAATATAAAATAGAAGAAAATAATTATAGAAATGTTATGCATGTTAAAGGGGTCTTAATGAGCTCTTTTAGGGGTTATTGGGGGTGTACTAGAACAGGCTCTCATACTATGTTGTTAAAAAAAAAACATTATTTTTCACATATTTTATAATATTACAACAGCTCTCTCCCCAGTCTGCCATGAAAGGCTCGAATAGTTCCTGTATAAAATGAAGGCCCGCCTTCTGAAATACAAAATGTGCTGTGATTGGTTAGCTGGGCCAGTGTGTGTTGTGATTAGGACCACTCAGCGCCTGGTTGGGAAATGCCTTAGCTGCCTGCCAGCTTCAGTGTAAAATTGTGATGATTTCGGCTCACATTTAACAACAATTCACTATCTCAACAAATTCAAATACTTCATGAGACATAATAAAATAATACCACTTTTTTAGTGAATTCTTGGTCTTCTGGTAAGTATGTTCATGTACTGTACATGTAATCAATACTTGGTAGGAGCTCCTTTTACTTTAATTACTGCCTCAGTTCGGCTTGGCATGGCTCTGCTGAGGTGGGCTGGAAGCCCACTGGAAGCTATAGCACTTTTTTTTGGTAAAATTAATAAAGGTAATTTTGGAAGTTTTTAAAAATATCTTTTGGAAGTTGTTTTAAAATGTTTCTATGCAAGTTAGACTCATCTCAAACGTAAGACACTCAGACTTAGACATTAGAGATCATGAATGTATCGTGTTTCCTCCAGTTTATTTCCTTTGTCTGGTCTTGAGAAGGTCTCAAAGTCTCAGCCTGCAGTCATTAGTAACACAGATATGTGTGTAGCAATAGACAACAATACACTGTATGGGTCGAAATTATTAATTTCTCTTCTATGCCAAAAATCATTAGGATATTAAGTAAAGATCATATTCCATGAAGCTTCTTTGTAAATGTATCAGAACTTAATGTTTGATTAGTAATATGCATTGCTAAGAACTTCATTTGAACAACTTTAAAGATGATTTTCTCAATATTTAGATTTGTTTTGCTCCCTCAGATTCCAGATTTTCAAATAGTTGTATCTCAGACAAATATCGTCCTCCAAACATGGACTTATTTGTTCAGCTTTCAGATTGTTTAAAGAGCTTAATTTCGAGAAATTGACCCCTATCACTGGTTTTGTGCTCCAGTGTCCCAAATCTGTTTCGGAGTCACTGTGCCGGCTGTTTCCCGTTTCCTCTTTATGTCCTGCCATTCATCGCATTATTACTGTGTTTCTGTGGTGATCTGACCTGTTTCGCAGCGAGTGTGCAGGTTTTATTTGATACACTAGTGAATATCTCTCTGTGTGTGCGGATCAGAACATCTCTGTCAATATCTGGCTCCTCAGCACATTCTCCGCTCTGACTGTTTACCTCTGTATTAAGAAGCTGTTGACACAGGCAGATCATAATATTCCACGTATATCCTGAGTTGATTAACTTCTATATTACTTTTATCATGAATGAAAGTCAGAGTTAATATGACAGGAAGGCTGTGTTGTTTCAGACTTCGATGCGCTCCTCGCTGGAGAGGTGGGCGGCGTGGAGTTCGGAAAACTTCCCTTCGGAGCGTGTGAAGATCCCATCAGGTGAAGGTCATGCCGGCAATTAATCCTCAGAAATCACATTTACCTGAAGTAAAATAAACTTTATCTCCATCTACTAAAATAAGTCAAATAAAAATTAATAAAAACTGTATTGACATATACAAAAATATGAAACTACTAAATCTGACAGAAAAAAGGCACAACAAAATTAATAAACTTTAATGAAAATTCAAATGAAACTTTAATAATATAACAGAATATTAATAAAAACTATTAAAGGATCTTGATTATGCTAAAATAACTTGAATATGTTATAGTCAGCAGCTAAAATAATAAAAATTGTACCTGTGTCCGAATTCTGTATGTATGGAGCTCAGTGTGTATTATTATAGCATTCCAGTAAAGGTCAGGTTACAGTAGTGAATCATTACTGTGAGATCCTGCCTTATAGAAATATCTGCCTGCTGTCCAGTAGGTGGCGCTGACATCACTATGACATCACTTCCTGTCTGAAGCTCTACAGATGCACACTTTAATAACTTCTGACCGATCGTCTGACCTGAATTTAGACTCGATGAAAGCTGCAGTTTGAGCAGTTTCTGACAGAAATCAGGGGCTGATTGTGTAAACTGCTTAGACTAGTCTTAAAATAGTCTTTTTCCCTTCAAGACTGGTCTTAAATTTGTCAGTTGGTCTAACCCTAATCTGGAAAGTAAGACTAGTTACCACTTGATCTTAAAATAGTGCAACTGTAGTGATTAAAGAGTCTCGTTCAGCTCACAAAAACACACATGAATCATCTTCTCAGATATAGTCAGATATAGTCTCAGTTATATCTCTCTCTCTCCGCTCTTTCAGCGAACTTCATCTGGCAACCACCTGGCCGAACCTGACGGAGGGAATCGTGGTGGATAACGATGTTTACTCGTGAGCTCACACACACACTCACACTCACACACACACACTTGTCTGGTCAGCTATCCTTGTGGGGACTCTCCATAGGTGTAATGGTTTTTATACTGTACAGACCGTATTTTCTATCGCCCTTCACCAACCCTACCCCTAAACCTAACCCTCACAGGAAATTTTCTGCATTTTTAGATTTTCAAGAAACTTCATTCTGTGTAATTTATTAGCTTGTTTACCCGTGGGGACCTCAATTTAGGTCCCCACCGTGACACGAGTCCCCATGAGTCTGTGTGTATTCAGGTTTAAGTCCCCACCAGAATAGAAAAACAAGTACACACACACACACACACACAGAGAGACACACACACTCACACACACACACTCACGCATACACACAGAGACACTCACGCACACACACAGAGACACACACACACACACACACAGAGACACACACACACACACACACAGAGAGACACACACACACTCACACACACACACAGAGACACTCACACACACACACACACACAGAGACATACACACACACAATCACAGACACACACAGACGCGCACACACACACACACACAGAGACACACACACACACACACACAGAGACACACACACAGACACAGACGTGCACACACACACACACACACACACAGAGGCACACACACACACACAGACACAGACGCGCACACACACACACACACACACAGAGACACACACACCCACACCGCACTGTTGTGAAAGAGACATTTAGTTCTCCTCGGATGATGAAAATAGAGCGGCGCTCTGATGGCACATATATAGGACTGAGTAATTCATGAATATGCATGAAGCACGAGCTCCATGTTTCGTCAGCTCCTGAGGAACCTGTCACCCTTCCTGATTCTTCACAGCTCCAGAGAGGAGCGCATCGCTGCATTATTTGACGCCTTTAGTGCAGAGCTGCTCGCCACATTAACACTCGCTGCTGTTTGCTGATCGTCAGCGAGAGCTGGAGTGATCTGAAGTGTTCTCCAGCAAACACTCACACTGACGTGATTCAACAGCTCCGCTGAAGCACTAATCACACTCTTCATTTAGCTTTTGGTTATTCTGCAAAAAACAAACAAAACACTTCAGCCTTTATCGTTAGAAACGTATGAATGCATCACCCTAGTAAAACAAGTAATGCATTCATTTAAGACTAAGTATATTTCAAACCTGTTAACATATTCAGTGTCACATCGCTCGAGACTTACTGATACAACAATTATAATTAAACTTTATATGGAGTGCTGCTTGTGCACAGTGCATATTTCTTAATATTAATCCTGAAATGTGTTTCAATGTGTTAATAAAGCATTGATGAGGATTGGACGATCTTTGAATTAGAGCCCGAATGACAAGGGTTTTTTGGGGGCCGATGCCAATATTAAAGTAAAGACAAATACTGATATATCAGCTGATATTCTTTACGTGTAGGTTATATTATTGTATAATATAAGAATATAAGTATGTGTGTATATATATATATGTATATGTATATGTCATTCTAAAAAAATTAGCATATTGTGATAAAGTTCATTATTTTCCATAATGTAATGATAAAAATTAAACTTTCATATATATTAGACTCATTGCACACCAACTGAAATATTTCAGGTCTTTTATTGTTTTAATACTGATGATTTTGGCATACAGCTCATGAAAACCCCAAATTCCTATCTCAAAAAATTAGCATATTTCATCCGACCAATAAAAGAAAAGTGTTTTTAATACAAAGTAAACCTTCAAATAATTATGTTCAGTTATGCACTCAATACTTGGTCGGGAATCCTGCAGAAATGACAGCTTCAGTGCGGCGTGGCATGGAGGCAATCAGCCTGTGGCACTGCTGAGGTGTTATGGAGGCCCAGGATGCTTCGATAGCGGCCTTAAGCTCATCCAGAGTGTTGGGTCTGGCGTCTCTCAACTTTCTCTTCACAATATCCCACAGATTCACTATGGGGTTCAGGTCAGGAGAGTTGGCAGGCCAATAGAGCACAGTAATACCATGGTCAGTAAACCATTTACCAGTGGTTTTGGCACTGTGAGCAGGTGCAGGTCGTGCTGAAAAACGAAATCTTCATCTCCATAAAGCTTTTCAGCAGATGGAAGCATGAAGTGCTCCAAATTCTCCTGATAGCTAGCTGCATTGACCCTGCCCTTGATAAAACACAGTGGGCCAACAACTCTCACAGTGGTTCCCCAAACTCTGTGTTGTGTATGGTCTGGTAATCAAATGAACATGCAGAACAGTTGAAGCACTACAGTCTCCTGCAGAAAGATAATAACTTTCAGTCTGTTTGGTTACTGACCGTCATGATGAACTACACTATATCAGTGACTCTACTATCAATAATATCAGTCTCTCAATGCACAGTACTTAAAGTGTTCCTGAAGTATACTCTCAACAGCTCCACTTCGGCACAGTCAGATATACTGAAGTGTAGTTGGACGAAAGCACTATAGCTGCACGATTAACGTGCCAATTCCAATTTAGCAGACTTATTAATTACTACAGATTTCAGCTATACTTGGTATGCAATAAATGCATTTTGGATATATAAGGTTTTTACTAGAGCATCACTTGTGAAACATTATAATGCCTCTATCCAGTACACAGAAAGGGTTTAAGTGAAGTTTGACCGTGATTTTCTTGTTTTACTCTTGTTTTCCGTCACAGATATCAATGATATTAGCTCTTGTTTGTTGCTAAGCAGATCAAAACTAAGTCAGAAACACTGGATTCAAAGTGATTCTCTATATAACCTCATTGGCAGATATTACTAACTCGCTTCATATTGATGCATTTAAAACAAGACTTAATATCTGTGTCCATGAGATGGTTTAAGGTGTTTGTATATTTGTACTGGATAAGACACAATAGTGAGGAAGAGCAGCATGTTCTGCAGTGTTCACCACGGCTCTCAGCTCGTCTAACGCTGGAGGATGTTTGTTTGACTCCAGCTCTGTGTCTGTGTGGTTTGTCAGGGATCTGGATCCTCTTCAGGCTCCTCACTGGTCGGTTCGCGTGCGGAAAGCAGACAATCCGCAGTGTTTGCTGGGTAAGAGCGGACGAGAACACAAACACAGACTCTCACTGAACGATAGTGATGATGATGATGATAGTGATGATGATGTCTGGATCCTCAGGGGAGTTCCTGACCGAGTTCTTCAAGCTCTGCTGCCGCAAGGAAACCAGCGAGGAGATTCTGGGGAGGAACGCCGTCGACGAGGAGGGGAAAGGTCTGCTGTTAGCCGTTCATTTACCATCTGAAGTCAGCAGATGCACTTCCAGATCTGTGTGGATTAGAATCAAACTTCAAGTCATGTTGGTTTCTATAGCACTTTGTAAAACACAGATGGTTTCAAAGCAGCTTCAGAGTAATAAACAGGAACATAAAAGTGTTATTGTTGCAGAATCAACTTTAGAAGATTTGAATGAGTTCAGTTCAGTGTTGTCCTCCAGGATCCAGTGTTCCCTTCATATGTCCTTTCCTCCTGAAATCATCCGAGCTGATCTTCAGTGATTGTACAGTGTTATCACAATATCCAAACATTTGCAATAAGTGTAATAATGTAACTGGTTTAAAAAGAGTTTTCTTCTAACAAAAAGCTGAACATTTAAAACATTTAAACACAGTAAAGCTATACACAAAAAAGTGAACAAATGATTCCATCCGATTACAGTGTAAAGTAGTTATTATTCATCCTTAGTTAACGCATTAATACTCAGCAATATTTGTTACAGTAATTGAATACTGTTAGTACATTAGCTCATTAATGCAGTTAAAGCTTTAGATTTGAATAAGGTGTTATTAAATGTTAAGTAACTAAGATTAATAAAGGCTCTGAAGATATTTTAGTAAAATGCCTACTATAAGCCTGTCTTGCATGCTCATTATTGTGATGTCTGATCTGAATAATGGCTTCCTCCCAGCTGAGATCACATCTGATGATCACTGATCAGTCTGAAGCTGACGGAGGCTGGTGTGTGTGTGTGTGTGTGTGTGTGTGTGTGTAGAGAACAGTGACATCAGTCAGGCGCTGTCCAAGCTGACGGAGCCCACAGCCGTCCCCATACACAAGCTGTCCGTCTCCAGCATGGTGCACAGCGCCAGGAAGCGCATCCGCAGAAACAGACGCGCAGACGAGTCTCCGATCAACAACGACGTGCTCAACTCCATCCTGCTGGTGAGGCATGCTGGGTATTTACTCTGGCCTCGCTGTGAGGAAGAGAGCAGATCTCAGGTTTAGGAGGTCTAAAGTGATGGTTTGGATGTGTGTGTGCGTCCATCAGTATCTGTTCCCGGACGCAGCTCTGGATAAAGCAGACTCGAGCGAGGTCAGATCCTCACAGGAACCGGCCCGAGACTCGGAGGATTACGTGAGTGTGTGAATCAGAGGATTGAGATCTGGTGTTGGAGCGTGTGTGACGCTGTTCTCCTGTCAGCAGCATCTCTATAATCAGCTGAAGTCTGCTCCGAGCGACAGTCTGACGTCTCGTCTGGCCCTGTGTGTGTGTGTGGTCAACTTCCATCACGGAGGAGTGAGAGCCGTCGCTCACCTGTGGCAGGAGTTTGTGCTGGAGATGCGTTACCGCTGGGAGAACAACTGCCTGATCTACGGGTGAGAGACACAGAGAGAGAGTGTGTGTGTGTGTGTGTGCGTGTGTGTGTCTCTGTGTGTGTGTGGTGACCGGCTCTGTGTTGTTCTTCAGGCTGGCCGGTGGAGCTCCAGATCTCAGGTGTTGTCTTCTTCATCAGAAGCTGCAGGTGAAGCTCCTCTCTGACTCCTCCATCACCTCTGCTCCATCATGTGCTTCATACACTAGCAGTTATTGTTTAGTCCTGTAGTGCACTCTAGCACCTGTAGTACACTTGAACCAGTAGTGTGTGAGAGATGTGTTCAAGAGAACTACAGCTGGTGTTTCAGTACAGAGATGGTGTGTTAAAAACATGTTTCAGCTCATATTCACCTGTCTGGAAATAGCACATGTTCTGACGATTATCTAAAGATATATCTGAATATACTGAGTACAAGATGAGCTCATGAAAACAGAGCAGTCTGAGTAGATCATGTGCAGCACACCTGATAGACGTGTAGAAACAGAAAGAGCTGAACTCAACCTGTGTGTGTCAAAATCATCATTTAAACTTCACTTCCAGCATTACATAGCTACCAAAGTTGGCTGTGAAGTGTAAAAAAGCAGTAAGATTTCTGGGGTGAAAAAAAATATAAATGTCATCTTTTTATCTGATTATGCTGGAACTTTGTCCATTAACGGATCAAGATCAAGATCATGTGACACTGAAGACTGGAGGAATGATGCTGAAAATACAGCGGAGCATCACAGAAATACATTACACTTTAACACAGATTCACACAGAAAACAGATGTTTCTCAGCCTGATGTGTTGAGCCATGTTTTAGATCATCCAGTGTTTTCACTGTGCCCCGTCAGATGCTGAACTGCTGCATCGAGCGCAAGCGAGCGAGGGATGATGGGAGGAAGAGCGGCGCGTCAGACAGAAGCCGTGCAGACGTCTCTCCGGGGAAGTCCTGGGACTCGTGGAGCGACAGCGAGGACGAGTTCTTCGAGTGTCTGAGCGACACGGAGGAGATGAAGGAGACGGACAGCGAGAAAAGACCAGCCAATAAGAGCAAAGCTGAGGGTCGTCTGCAGCCACACGGCAAACTGACCCTTCTGAGGTCACCAGAGCCGCTCTACATCCCCGTCACACAGGTCAGATCAGATCTCTAACACTGCTCCAACATATCTACAGAGAAGCATGTTACTCGCTCCAACACGAGCTCTGTTACACACAAACATGATCTCACCGCTGACCGTGTGTGATTCCAGTGCTGGACTAACAACACACACTTCTCCCTGACCTCTATTCTGATGAACTGATGTTTGTTTGTCTGTTTCAACCCAAGATCGATGTCTAAATCAGTTTAGTTTTCTGTTGATTTGTAGCGTCTGCCATCCAATTATCGCAGTAGTTTTGTGCTTTGTTTCTTATATGAAGTGGTCTCAGAATTTAAATGATGTCCTTTTGATCACTAAAGCAGCTGACAGATGTGACCGATCACCTCATCTCTTTACTACTAGTTATAGCAGCAAATAAACATCAGTTTCCTGTTACACATGTATTTTCATGTATTCACTCCTTACGTGTGTTTATTATATAACCCTCACCATCTCTGCTCCTGTGAACCTCCATCAGAACTGATGAAGCCATCTCCGCTTCTCCACCACGCAGCCCTAACATCACACACACAGCTGCTCTGCTCTTCACTCTTCAGTGGGATCGGGGAACCGTGTCATTATGTTATTGTTGTTCCCCAGGAGCCTGCGCCCATGACTGAAGACCTGCTGGAGGAGCAGTCCGAGGTGCTGGCCAAACTGGGCACGTCTGCTGAAGGAGCACACCTCCGCGCCCGCATGCAGAGCGCCTGCCTGCTCTCAGACATGGAGTCCTTCAAGGTGAGCGTCACTGCATGCTGGGTCAGACATGAGCAGACCGCCAGCGTCTCGTCACCTGTAACTCTGTGTCCGTGCGGCTGATGTCTGAAGCGTTCTGTTCTGACCGCCTCGTGTTCTCCGGAAGAGCCTGACACAGCTGTGTATCACCAGTAAACCCCAGCAGCTCAGTCTTCATCACCGCTGCTGAGAATGCAGATGTTATTGTGTTATGTTTCTGCTTGGGACAGAGGATTTGGCTTTATTAAAGTCTGAAAGATTGTTCAGTTCTGCTGTGCTAGTGTAGAGAATGTGATTAGAGGAAGTCAGTGTTATTACCGTGTCTGAATCAGATTAAAGCCGCGTGCGAGCGGCTCGTCTCAGACATTTGGGCTGAAAGCACAGGTTCCTATCCGAGCACGTTTCCACCACTGAATACAAATTACACAGATAATTCACACTTTCTCAGAGTTGCGTGATATAAACTGTAATATAAACTGTAATTATATAAATTGTTATAAAAAAGAAAATATGTCTTCTTTTTTCCTCAGAATTGGACTTTATAACTTACAATTGCTAGTTTATATCTCACAATTATGATAAAAGATGCCTGAAATGCAAGATATAAACTCACATTTGCAAGAAAAAAATATCAGTTCCTAGAGACAGAACTATGCATTTATTTCACGCTATCCTGAGAAGTCAAAAATGTGAAGGAGGGTCAGAAATGGGGATATAGGAACTTGATGCAAAAAAGTCATAATATGATATTTAAACTTTCAAAATTAATCTTTTTTTCATCTGAATTGGGCTTTATATCTTGTGCTTGTTAGTTTATATCTCACAATTCTGAAGGAAAGTTGTAATTGTAACCGAAAAGAATTGCATGAAAAAGTCAGACTTGACCGTTTGTATTTAGCGGCTCCTCCTGCTCCTGTCTTCATTTACTCAATCTTTTACATCTTTCACCTTTTAAAAGCACGCTCTCAGAAGCCACAGGGAGAAGCATCATTCATGTTCTTAAGTCTCTTATTTTCTGTCCCTCTCCGTCGGTTAGCACTGCATTATCCCGTGAACAAACCCCAGAGGTTTAGGAGCGAGGGTTTGTGTGGCAGTCGTTCCCTCTCCTCCTGGTGCACTGTGAAGACAGAATGCTAGTGTTTGAGCACCGAGGGGTGAGGCCGATGTGGAAGGGGATGTTTTGTGTCTGTTTCTCTTCGCTGTAGCCTGTTCAGCTGCCCTACAGAGTGCTCTAGTTTCCTGAGCGCCACAGCAGCTCATCTCAGTCCGCTGTGAGCACAGCACTCGCAGTAAATGACCCCTTCAGCTGAAGATGGGCTCTAAATATAGCAGCAGGGCTGTCTCGAACTGTGCTTAGCCAAGCATCATTTGGCATTTTGGGTTTAATTACCATCTCCCCCGGGGTGGAGAGCAGAGAGAGCCCAATATGATGAATGGGGCATCCTAAAATCTGGAGAGGAGCGCGTCAGACGTCAGCTGTTAGAGATGAAACAGCAGCTCAGTGTCTCATTACAGCCTTCCTGTGTTCATCTAACCCTCCAGAACAATAGAGGATTCGACCGCACGGTACTCACAGCTTTCAGGAAGCGATTGCTAGGGTCTGAATGGTTCCTAGAGATGGGTGATATCTGATCGTTTGTGATGTACCAGTAAAAACTCTGCCCATGATAAGAATAAGTGTAGATCTGACCTGAGATGTGTTTCTGTGTAAGTCTCGCTGAAGCTTGTCGTGTCTGGATGCTGTCTCTCAGTAATTATGGAGCATGAGCGACTGATGGAAAGGTCATCCTGAGGAAGTCTGAGTCTGTTGCTCATTTACAAAAGAAGTGTGTGATGAATCACTGCTGTCTCACCTCACTGATGCTGGACTTACACAGCAATAAACACACAACCAGACCAATAAATAATCAATCACACCAATAAACACACAACCAGACCAATAAATAATCAATCACACCAATAAACACACAACCAGACCAATAAATAATCAATCACACCAATAAATACACAACCAAACCAATAAATAATCAATCGCACCAATAAATACACAGCCAGACCAATAAATAATCAATCACATCAATAAATACACAACCAACCCAATAAATAATCAATCACACCTATAAATACACAGCCGGACCAATAAATAATCAATCACACCAATAAATTCACAACCAAACCAATAAATAATCAATCACACCAATAAATACACAACCAACCCAATAAATTATCAATCACACCAATAAATACACAATCGGACCAATAAATAATAAATCGCACCAATAAATGCACAACCGGACCAATAAATAATCAATTGCACCAATAAATACACAACCGGACCAATAAATAATCAATCACACCAATAAATACACAACCAAACCAATAAATAATCAATCACACCAATAAATACACAACCAACCCAATAAATAATCAATCACACCAATAAATACACAACCAAACCAATAAATAATCAATCACACCAATAAATACACAACCAGACCAATAAATAATAAATCGCACCAATAAATGCACAACCGGACCAATAAATAATCAATCGCACCAATAAATACACAACCGGACCAATAAATAATCAATCACACCAATAAATACACAACCAAACCAATAAATAATCAATCACACCAATAAATACACAACCAACCCAATAAATTATCAATCGCACCAATAAATACACAATCAGACCAATAAATAATCAATCGCACCAATGAATACACAACCGGACCAATAAATAATAAATCGCACCAATAAA
Organism: Carassius auratus; assembly: GCF_003368295.1. Classification (NCBI taxonomy): domain Eukaryota; kingdom Metazoa; phylum Chordata; class Actinopteri; order Cypriniformes; family Cyprinidae; genus Carassius; species Carassius auratus. Next base: position 4,744,331 of record NC_039251.1, on the reverse strand, counting down.
TGCACAACTGGACCAATAAATAATCAATCGCACCAATAAATACACAACCGGACCAATAAATAATCAATCGCACCAATAAATACACAACCAACCCAATAAATAATCACACCAATAAATACCCAACCAGACCAATAAATAATCAATCACACCAATAAATACACAACCAACCCAATAAATAATCACACCAATAAATACACAACCAGACCAATAAATAATCAATCACACCAATAAATACACAACCAGACCAATAATCAATCACACCAATAAATACACAACCACACCAATAATCAATCACACCAATAAATACACAACCACACCAATAATCAATCACACCAATAAATACACAACTAATCCAATAATCAATCACACCAATAAATACACAACCACACCAATAATCAATCACACCAATAAATACACAACTAATCCAATAATCAATCACACCAATAAATACACAACTAATCCAATAATCAATCACACCAATAAATACACAACCAATCCAATAATCAATCACACCAATAAATACACAACCAATCCAATAATCAATCACACCAATAAATACACAACCAATCCAATAATCAATCACACCAATGAATACACAACCAGACCAATAATCAATCACACCAATGAATACACAACCACACCAATAATCAATCACACCAATGAATACACAACCACACCAATAATCAATCACACCAATAAATACACAACCAATCCAATAATCAATCACACCAATAAATACACAACCAATCCAATAATCAATCACACCAATAAATACACAACCAGACCAATAATCAATCACACCAATAAATACACAACCACACCAATAATCAATCACACCAATAAATACACAACCACACCAATAATCAATCACACCAATAAATACACAACCACACCAATAATCAATCACACCAATAAATACACAACCAACCCAATAATCAATCACACCAATAAATACACAACCAACCCAATAAATAATCACACCAATAAATACACAACCAACCCAATAATCAATCACACCAATAAATACACAACCAACCCAATAAATAATCACACCAATAAATACACAACCAACCCAATAATCAATCACACCAATAAATACACAACCAACCCAATAATCAATCACACCAATAAATACACAACCAGACCAATAATCAATCACACCAGTAAATACACAACCAGACCAATAATCAATCACACCAATGAATACACAACCAGACCAATAATCAATCACACCAATTAATACACAACCAACCCAATAATCAATCACACCAATGAATACACAACCAACCCAATAATCAATCACACCAATGAATACACAACCAAACCAATAATCAATCGCACCAATAAATACACAACCAGACCAATAATCAATCACACCAATAAATACACAACCACACCAATAATCAATCACACCAATAAATACACAACCACACCAATAATCAATCACACCAATAAATACACAACCACACCAATAATCAATCACACCAATAAATACACAACCAACCCAATAATCAATCACACCAATAAATACACAACCAACCCAATAAATAATCACACCAATAAATACACAACCAACCCAATAATCAATCACACCAATAAATACACAACCAACCCAATAAATAATCACACCAATAAATACACAACCAACCCAATAATCAATCACACCAATAAATACACAACCAACCCAATAATCAATCACACCAATAAATACACAACCAGACCAATAATCAATCACACCAGTAAATACACAACCAGACCAATAATCAATCACACCAATGAATACACAACCAGACCAATAATCAATCACACCAATGAATACACAACCAACCCAATAATCAATCACACCAATGAATACACAACCAACCCAATAATCAATCACACCAATGAATACACAACCAAACCAATAATCAATCGCACCAATAAATACACAACCAGACCAATAATCAATCACACCAATAAATACACAACCAACCCAATAAATAATCGCACCAATAAATACACAACCAGACCAATAATCAATCGCACCAATAAATACACAACCCAATAAATAATCGCACAAATAAATACACAACCAGACCAATAATCAATCACACCAATAAATACACAACCAGACCAATAATCAATCACACCAATAAATACACAACCAACCCAATAATCAATCACACCAATAAATACACAACCAACCCAATAAATAATCACACCAATAAATACACAACCAGACCAATAATCAATCACACCAATAAATACACAACCAGACCAATAAATAATCAGTCGCACCAATAAATACACAACCAGACCAATAAATAATCAATCACACCAATAAATACACAATCAGACCAATAAATAATCACACCAATAAATACACAACCAGACCAATAAATAATCAATCACACCAATAAATACACAACCAACCCAATAAATAATCAATCACACCAATAAATACACAACCAACCCAATAAATTATCAATCACACCAATAAATACACAATCAGACCAATAAATAATCAATCGCACCAATAAATACACAACCGGACCAATAAATAATAAATCGCACCAATAAATGCACAACCGGACCAATAAATAATCAATCGCACCAATAAATACACAACCGGACCAATAAATAATCAATCGCACCAATAAATACACAACCAGACCAATAAATAATCAATCGCACCAATAAATACACAACCAGACGAATAAATAACCAATCGCACCAATAAATACACAACCAACCCAATAAATAATCACACCAATAAATACACAACCAGACCAATAAATAATCAATCACACCAATAAATACACAACCAGACCAATAATCAATCACACCACTAAATACACAACCACACCAATAATCAATCACACCAATAAATACACAACTAATCCAATAATCAATCACACCAATAAATACACAACCACACCAATAATCAATCGCACCAATAAATACACAACCAGACCAATAATCAATCTCACCAATGAATACACAACCAGACCAATAATCAATCGCTCCAATAAATACACAACCAGACCAATAATCAATCACACCAAGAAATACACAACCAGACCAATAATCAATCACACCAATAAATACACAACCCAATAAATAATCGCACAAATAAATACACAACCAGACCAATAATCAATCACACCAATAAATACACAACCAGACCAATAATCAATCACACCAATAAATACACAACCAACCCAATAATCAATCACACCAATAAATACACAACCAGACCAATAATCAATCACACCAATAAATACACAACCAACCCAATAATCAATCACACCAATAAATACACAACCAACCCAATAATCAGTCACACCAATAAATACACAACCAGACCAATAATCAATCACACCAATAAATAATTGCACCAATAAATACACAACCAGACCAATAATCAATCACACCAATAAATACACAACCAGACCAATAATCAATCACACCAATGAATACACAACCAGACCAATAATCAATCACACCAATGAATACACAACCAGACCAATAATTAATCACACCAATGAATACACAACCAACCCAATAATCAATCACACCAATGAATACACAACCAGACCAATAATCAATCACACCAATAAATACACAACCAGACTAATAATCAATCACACCAATAAATACACAACCCAATAAATAATCGCACCAATAAATACACAACCAGACCAATAATCAATCGCACCAATAAATACACAACCAGACTAATAATCAATCACACCAATAAATACACAACCCAATAAATAATCGCACCAATAAATACACAACCAGACCAATAATCAATCACACCAATAAATACACAACCAGACCAATAATCAATCACACCAATAAATACACAACCAGACCAATAATCAATCACACCAATAAATACACAACCAACCCAATAATCACTCACACCAATAAATACACAACCAAACCAATAATCAATCACACCAATAAATACAAAACCAGACCAATAATCAATCACACCAATAAATACACAACCAACCCAATAATCAATCACACCAATAAATACACAACCAGACCAATAATCAATCACACCAATAAATACACAACCAGACCAATAATCAATCACACCAATAAATACACAACCAACCCAATAATCAATCACACCAATAAATACACAACCAGACCAATAATCAATCACACCAATAAATACACAACCCAATAAATAATCGCACAAATAAATACACAACCAGACCAATAATCAATCACACCAATAAATACACAACCAACCCAATAATCAATCACACCAATAAATACACAACCAACCCAATAAATAATCACACCAATAAATACACAACCAGACCAATAAATAATCAATCGCACCAATAAATACACAACCGGACCAATAAATAATCAATCGCACCAATAAATACACAACCGGACCAATAAATAATCAATCGCACCAATAAATACACAACCAGACCAATAAATAATCAATCGCACCAATAAATACACAACCAGACGAATAAATAACCAATCGCACCAATAAATACACAACCAACCCAATAAATAATCACACCAATAAATACACAACCAGACCAATAAATAATCACACCAATAAATACACAACCAGACCAATAAATAATCAATCACACCAATAAATACACAGCCAGACCAATAATCAATCACACCAATAAATACACAACCACACCAATAATCAATCACACCAATAAATACACAACTAATCCAATAATCAATCACACCAATAAATACACAACCACACCAATAATCAATCGCACCAATAAATACACAACCAGACCAATAGTCAATCTCACCAATGAATACACAACCAGACCAATAATCAATCGCACCAATAAATACACAACCAGACCAATAATCAATCACACCAAGAAATACACAACCAGACCAATAATCAATCACACCAATAAATACACAACCCAATAAATAATCGCACAAATAAATACACAACCAGACCAATAATCAATCACACCAATAAATACACAACCAGACCAATAATCAATCACACCAATAAATACACAACCAACCCAATAATCAATCACACCAATAAATACACAACCAGACCAATAATCAATCACACCAATAAATACACAACCAACCCAATAATCAATCACACCAATAAATACACAACCAACCCAATAATCAGTCACACCAATAAATACACAACCAGACCAATAATCAATCACACCAATAAATAATCGCACCAATAAATACACAACCAGACCAATAATCAATCACACCAATAAATACACAACCAGACCAATAATCAATCACACCAATGAATACACAACCAGACCAATAATTAATCACACCAATGAATACACAACCAACCCAATAATCAATCACACCAATGAATACACAACCAGACCAATAATCAATCACACCAATAAATACACAACCAACCCAATAAATAATCGCACCAATAAATACACAACCAGACCAATAATCAATCGCACCAATAAATACACAACCAGACCAATAATCAATCACACCAATAAATACACAACCCAATAAATAATCGCACCAATAAATACACAACCAGACCAATAATCAATCACACCAATAAATACACAACCAAACCAATAATCAATCACACCAATAAATACACAACCAGACCAATAATCAATCACACCAATAAATACACAACCAACCCAATAATCAATCACACCAATAAATACACAACCAAACCAATAATCAATCACACCAATAAATACACAGCCAGACCAATAAATAATCAATCACACCAATAAATACACAACCAACCCAATAAATAATCAATCACACCAATAAATACACAACCAGACCAATAAATAATCAATTGCACCAATAAATACACAACCGGACCAATAAATACACAACCAGACCAATAATCAATCACACCAATAAAAACACAACCAACCCAATAATCAATCACACCAATAAATACACAACCAACCCAATAATCAATCACATCAATAAATACACAACCAACCCAATAAATAATCAATCACACCAATAAATACACAGCCAGACCAATAAATAATCAATCACACCAATAAATACACAACCAACCCAATAAATAATCAATCACACCAATAAATACACAACCAGACCAATAAATAATCAATCGCACCAATAAATACACAACCGGACCAATAAATAATAAATCGCACCAATAAATACACAACCGGACCAATAAATAATCAATCGCACCAATAAATACACAACCAACCCAATAAATAATCAATCACACCAATAAATACACAGCCAGACCAATAAATAATCAATCACACCAATAAATACACAACCAACCCAATAAATAATCACACCAATAAATACACAACCAGACCAATAAATAATCACACCAATAAATACACAACCAGACCAATAATCAATCACACCAATAAATACACAACCAGACCAATAATCAATCACACCAATAAATACACAACCACACCAATAATCAATCACACCAATAAATACACAACCACACCAATAATCAATCACACCAATAAATACACAATTAATCCAATAATCAATCACACCAATAAATACACAACCAATTCAATAATCAATCACACCAATAAATACACAACCAATCCAATAATCAATCACACCAATAAATACACAACCAGACCAATAATCAATCACACCAATAAATACACAACAACACCAATAATCAATGACACCAATAAATACACAACCAATCCAATAATCAATCACACCAATAAATACAAAACCAATCCAATAATCAATCACACCAATAAATACACAACCAGACCAATAATCAATCACACCAATAAATACACAACAACACCAATAATCAATGACACCAATAAATACACAACCAATCCAATAATCAATCACACCAATAAATACAAAACCAATCCAATAATCAATCACACCAATAAATACACAACCAGACCAATAATCAATCACACCAATAAATACACAACCAGACCAATAATCAATCACACTAATAAATACACAACCACACCAATAATCAATCGCACCAATAAATACACAACCAACCCAATAAATAATCGCACCAATAAATACACAACCAGACCAATAATCAATCACACCAATAAATACACAACCCAATAAATAATCACACCAATAAATACACAACCCAATAAATAATCGCACCAATAAATACACAACCAGACCAATAATCAATCACACCAATAAATACACAACCCAATAAATAATAGCACAAATAAATACACAACAAGACCAATAATCAATCACACCAATAAATACACAACCAGACCAATAATCAATCACACCAATAAATACACAACCAACCCAATAATCAATCACACCAATAAATACACAACCAACCCAATAAATAATCAATCACACCAATAAATACACAGCCAGACCAATAAATAATCAATCACACCAATAAATACACAACCAACCCAATAAATAATCAATCACACCAATAAATACACAACCAACCCAATAATCAATCACACCAATAAATACACAACCAACCCAATAAATAATCAATCACACCAATAAATACACAGCCAGACCAATAAATAATCAATCACACCAATAAATACACAACCAACCCAATAAATAATCAATCACACCAATAAATACACAACCGGACCAATAAATAATCAATCGCACCAATAAATACACAACCGGACCAATAAATAATCAATCGCACCAATAAATACACAACCGGACCAATAAATAATCAATCGCACCAATAAATACACAACCAGACCAATAAATAATCAATCGCACCAATAAATACACAACCAGACGAATAAATAACCAATCGCACCAATAAATACACAACCAACCCAATAAATAATCACACCAATAAATACACAACCAGACCAATAAATAATCAATCACACCAATAAATACACAACCAGACCAATAATCAATCACACCAATAAATACACAACCACACCAATAATCAATCACACCAATAAATACACAACCACACCAATAATCAATCACACCAATAAATACACAACTAATCCAATAATCAATCACACCAATAAATACACAACCAATCCAATAATCAATCACACCAATAAATACACAACCAGACCAATAATCAATCACACCAATAAATACACAACCACACCAATAATCAATCACACCAATAAATACACAACTAATCCAATAATCAATCACACCAATAAATACACAACCACACCAATAATCAATCACACCAATAAATACACAATTAATCCAATAATCAATCACACCAATAAATACACAACTAATCCAATAATCAATCACACCAATAAATACACAACCAATCCAATAATCAATCACACCAATAAATACACAACCAGACCAATAATCAATCACACCAATAAATACACAACCACACCAATAATCAATCACACCAATAAATACACAACCAGACCAATAATCAATCACACCAATAAATACACAACCACACCAATAATCAATCACACCAATAAATACACAACCAATCCAATAATCAATCACACCAATAAATACACAACAAATCCAATAATCAATCACACCAATAAATACACAACCAGACCAATAATCAATCACACCAATAAATACACAACCACACCAATAATCAATCACACCAATAAATACACAACCACACCAATAATCAATCGCACCAATAAATACACAACCAGACCAATAATCAGTCTCACCAATGAATACACAACCAGACCAATAATCAATCGCACCAATAAATACACAACCAGACCAATAATCAATCGCACCAATAAATACACAACCAGACCAATAAATAATCAATCGCACCAATAAATACACAACCAGACCAATAATCAATCACACCAATAAATACACAACCACACCAATAATCAATCACACCAATAAATACACAACCACACCAATAATCAATCGCACCAATAAATACACAACCAGACCAATAATCAGTCTCACCAATGAATACACAACCAGACCAATAATCAATCGCACCAATAAATACACAACCAGCCCAATAAATAATCACACCAATAAATACAAAACCAGACCAATAAATAATCAATCACACCAATAAATACACAACCAGACCAATAATCAATCGCACCAATAAATACACAACCAGACCAATAAATAATCAATCGCACCAATAAATACACAACCAGACCAATAATCAATCACACCAATAAATACACAACCACACCAATAATCAATCACACCAATAAATACACAACCAATCCAATAATCAATCACACCAATAAATACACAACCAATCCAATAATCAATCACACCAATAAATACACAACCAATCCAATAATCAATCACACCAATAAATACACAACCAATCCAATAATCAATCACACCAATAAATACACAACCAATCCAATAATCAATCACACCAATAAATACACAACCAATCCAATAATCAATCACACCAATAAATACACAACCAGACCAATAATCAATCACACCAATAAATACACAACCACACCAATAATCAATCACACCAATAAATACACAACCACACCAATAATCAATCACACCAATAAATACACAACCAATCCAATAATCAATCACACCAATAAATACACAACCAATCCAATAATCAATCACACCAATAAATACACAACCAATCCAATAATCAATCACACCAATAAATACACAACCCAATAAATAATCAATCACACCAATAAATACACAACTAATCCAATAATCAATCACACCAATAAATACACAATCAATCCAATAATCAATCACACCAATAAATACACAACCAGACCAATAATCAATCACACCAATGAATACACAACCAGACCAATAATCAATCACACCAATAAATACACAACCAACCCAATAATCAATCACACCAATAAATACACAACCAGACCAATAATCAATGACACCAATAAATACACAACCACACCAATAATCAATCACACCAATAAATACACAACCAGACCAATAATCAATCACACCAATAAATACACAACCAGACCAATAATCAATCACACCAATAAATACACAACCAATCCAATAATCAATCACACCAATAAATACACAACCAGACCAATAATCAATCACACCAATAAATACACAACCAATCCAATAATCAATCACACCAATAAATACACAACCAGACCAATAATCAATCACACCAATAAATACACAACCAGACCAATAATCAATCACACCAATAAATACTCAGTCACACTAGTGATACACTGTATACACAGCATTCCTGCTCATCTGGAGACCATTAACAGAGTCTGTGTGTGTGTGTGTGTGTGTGTGTGTGTTTGTGTGTGTGTGTGTGTGTGTGTGTCCACAGGCAGCGAATCCCGGCTGTTGTCTGGAGGATTTCGTGCGCTGGTATTCTCCGAGAGATTACGTGGAGGAGGAGGTGGTGGATGAGGCGGGACAGACGGTCACCCGGGGCGAGCTCAGCGCTCGGATGAAGATCCCGGGAAACATGTGGGTGGAGGCCTGGGAGACGGCCAAAGCCACGCCGGCCCGCAGACAGAAGAGACTGTTCGACGACACCAAAGAGGCCGAGAAGGTCAGGACCCTGCGTCTAGATTTAAATCACACACAATTTAATTTGGCAATTTAATTTATGAAATGAAATGATGAATAAAGAAAAGGCAAAATACATGGTGGACAAAATGTGAAAAACTGTGTTCTTTATTAAATTTGTTGGACTGTAAACACACACCATCCCATGATTCCCTGAGAGCAGCCAATCAGAGCACAGTTCTGCTGGAGGTGTGTTAGAACAGGACTGGTTGAGTTCAGCAAGCGTCTCTCTCTGTCCTTCAGCCGTCTGTGGGGAAGTGGCAGGATTTACTCAGGATTTATTTACTGATTTAGTTTCCTCTGCTGTGTTTGGCTCCAGTAATGTGTCCTCGTGATAGTCTTGCATGTGTTCTGTGAGCGTACAGTAAAAACCTTCCCAGCAGCCCTACAGCAACCTAGAATTACACCAAGAGATGAATTAATACTTACATCTCTTAAAACTACACTCACAGCTCTAGTAGAAAAATTCACCTCAAATTATATTTACAGTCAGAACTGCTTTAAATTACATGTACATTTATTCATTTAGCAGACACTTTTATCCAAAGCGACTTACAGATGAGGACAGTGGAAGCAATCAAAAACAACAAAAAGAGCAATGATATATAAGTGCTATAACAAGTCTCAGTTAGATTCTTGTAGCATGGGCTTTTAAATAATATAATAAATAAAAAGAGAATAGATAGAATAAAAAAAGAATAGAGCCAGCTAGTGTTAGAGGTCTTTACACACACAGACACACACAATTGCATGATAAATGAAAAGAAAATAGAATACAAAAAGATAAGAAAGGTAGTTTTTTTTTTTTTTTTTTTATAATAGAATAGAATTAGAATATTGAGTGATAAAGTTAGAGGGTCAAATAAAGATGGAAGAGATGTGTTTTAAGCTGATTCTGCTCGGATTGAGTTGGGGTGGTCATTCCACCAGAAGTGAACATTTAATTTAAAAGTCGGTAAAAGTGACTTTGTGTTTCTTTGGGATGAACAATCAAGTGACGTTCACTTGCAGAACGCAAGCTTCTAGAGGCACATAAGTCTGAAGTAATGAATTTAGGTAAATGTGTGCAGAGCCAGTGGTAGTTTTGTAGGCAAACATCAATGTCTTGAATTTTATGCAAGCAGCTATTGGAAGCCAGTGCAAATTGATAAACAGAGGTGTGACATGTATTCTTTTCGGCTCATTAAAAATTAATCTTGCTGCTGCCTGGATTAATTGTAAAGGTTTGATAGAATTGGCTGGAAGACCTGCCAAGAGAGCATTGCAATAGTCCAGCCTGGACAGAACAAGAGCTTGAACAAGGAGTTGTGCAGCATGTTCCCAAAGAAAGGGCTTGATCTTCTTGATGTTGAATAAAGCAAATCTGCAGGATCAGACAGTTTTAGCAATGTGGTCTGAGAAAGTCAGCTGATCACCAATCATAACTCCAAGGCTTCTAGCTGTTTTTGAAGGAGTTATGGTTGATGTGCCTAACTTGATGGTGAAATTGTGATGGAACGATGGGTTTGCTGGAATCACAAGCAGTTCTGTCTTGGCAAGGTTGAGTTGAAGGTGATGGTTGATCATCCAGCAAGAAATGTCTGTTAGACAAGCTGAGATGCAAATAGCTACCGTCGGATCATCAGGATGGAATGAGAGGTAGAGTTGAGTGTCATCAGTATAGCAGTGGTATGAAAAGCCATGTTTCTGAATGACAGAATCTAATGATGCCATGTAGACAGAGAAGAGAAGTGGTCCAAGAACTGAGCCCTGAGGCACCCCAGTAGTTAGATGTTGAGACTTGGACACCTCACCTGTCCAAGATACTTTGAAGGACCTATGTGATAGGTAAGACTCAAACCATTGAAGTATGGTTCCTGAGATGCCCTTCGCCAGTAGCGTTGATAGGAGGATCTGGTGGTTAACCGTGTCAAAAGCAGCGGACAGATCAAGCAGGATAAATACTGAAGATTTGGATTCTGCTCTTGCCAGTCTTAGAGCTTCAACAACTGAGAGCAAGGCCGTCTCAGCTGAATGTCCACTTCTGAAGCCAGATTGGTTGCTGTCAAGGAGATTGTTGTGTGTGACAAAGACAGAGACTTGTTTGAACACAGCTTATTGAAGTGTTTTAGCAATAAAAGGAAGACTGGAAACTGTAGTTCTCTAAAAGAGATGGGTTGAAGGTGGGTTCCTTACGTAAAAATTTAAATTTATGCATTTAGGGAACGCTCTTATCCAAAGCGACTTACAGTGCATTCAGGCTATCAATTTTTACCTATCATTTTAACATTTAAAAACAGAAATAGGTTCAAATAATTTCAATTGCATGAAATTGCAAAATTGCATGTCAAGTCGGAAATATTATGATTAAATAGTTTAACATTTAAAATGCTTAAAACAAATGTAAAAATAAAAATAGTATATTTAAATAATTTTTTAAATGCCTTAAAATAAAAAATAAAAATAATAGAGACCTTGGACATGCCTAATATCTTGTATCACATCTTTATATTCGGTGTTGGGAAGGTTACTTTGTTAGATGTAACTTGTTACAGATCTAAAATGTAGCTGATTACTTTTTGATTACTTTTCTAAATTTCAGCTTTTTTCGTTTTCATCTGTTAGTCATTTTCAAAGATGTGAAGTAGTATTTAACACCAATTACTGGCGGAACTGTCTGTCTAGTAACTATCTATAATGTGTTTGTTATTGCCATTGTTATACACAATGGCAAAACATTTTAGGGACATTTGGGACCATAATGGACTGGAAAAATGGCCTTGTTTTGTTTGTTAGTTCAGTTTAACCTCGCCAGCGGTTTGTGGTGTGGATGTTGTAACTGGTTCTTTAGCTGAGCTGCTGATGTCGTGTGTGTGTGTGTGTGTGTGTGCAGGTGCTGCATTACCTGTCGCAGCAGAAGCCGTCGGACCTGACGCAGCACCTGATGCCCTGCGTGCTGCACGCCGCTCTGCTGAAGATCAAGGAGGAAGGTCAGTGTCTCAGAGTCTGGTGTGTGTGTGTGTGTCTGTGTGTGTGTGACGTCTCTGCTGCTGTACACCTGATCTCTCCTCCAGAGGCGTCTGAAGACATCGCATCCGTGCGTAAAGCTCTGCAGCAGGTCACCGCTCACGCCAGCAAACTGCTGCGGCACCCAAACCCTGACTTCAAGAAGCTGGAGGTACAAACTCAACCAGAGAACCCTGTGTGGCCAGATATTAGGCCTTATTGCTGCAGTCTACTTTAAAATGATGACGTAATTTGAATTAGTTAATAAATGTGAATATATATGTATTTAAAATACATCAGTGTCCCTGCAGCACAGAAGCAGTCATCAGAATCACAGACGAAATACACAACAACATTGTATGAGTCACAATTATACATTTCTCTTTTATTACAAAAATCATTAGGATATTAAGATAAGATCATGTTCATGAAGATATTTAGTAAATCTCCTACTGTAAATATATCAAATCTTAATGTTTGATTAGTAATATACATTGCTAAGAACTTCATTTGAACAACTTTAAAGATGATTTTCTCAATATTTAGATTTCTTTGCTCCCTCAGATTCCAGATTTTCTAATATCAGAAAATTTTCTAAAATCTCAGACAAATATTGTCCTCCGAACCAACCAGACATCACTGGAGAGATGATTTATTCAGCTTCAGATGATGTATACTTCTCAGTTTCAAAGAAGTGACCCTCATGACCGGTTCTGTGGTTCAGGTTCATGTTTAATACACCAGTTTTATTAGTCTCATCATAAAAAGGTGGTTTGAATGAATGATTCAATGACAAACACACGTTTGACAGTCACTTGTCTCGCTCTAATGATGTAATCCACGCAAACATTGTTTGTGCACCAGTTCCTTTCAAAGGGGGATTTACTCAGTTTTGATCGATATATTGCACATCACAGTAGTGTTTATACTTGAGCTATAAATGTTCCTCCCAGTATTTGTGTGATAATCTGAAGGACTGTGAGACAGAAGTAAGACGGTGTAGTTGTTTCTCATCTTCTGCTCTGTGTGTCAGGACATCATCGCTCAGATGAGCGCGGTGGAGGCCGTCATCGCCTGCTCTCGATCGCTCAAGAACAAGTTTGGCATCGCTGGAGGACAGCGTGAGGACGACACTGACGAGCTGCAGAGGTAAAGCTGTAGATGAGAGCAGTGCTGGACACATGAGGCACAGTCGGCACATTCATACACATTACGCACTTGTAGTTTCACATTCTCCATTAAAGGACCTTCAGAATGATATAGGATTTGTTGGAATCAGACGTAAAATGTTTGAACTATGCTTGTTTTGAAGTG
>NC_039251.1:4699517-4727017 GCF_003368295.1 Carassius auratus | reverse complement strand
ACTCACACTCTCTCACACACACTCTCACACACACACTCACTCTCACACTCTCTCACACACACACTCACTCACACTCTCTCACACACACTCTCACACACACACTCACTCTCACACTCTCTCACACACACACACACACACTTGATTAATGTAAAGGGCTGATTAATTCTGAAACAAATGTCTGTGTGTGACAGCTGGAAGTTGACTCGATTCGCTCAGCACCGTAGATTCTTTCAGTAACGAATCAATGAGTTGATCAGAGCTCTACAGTTCTGCTGGGGGTTTGACTGGTACCTTTTTAATTAGCAAAATTAAACAAAACACACATTGTGTCTAAAATAATATGAACTTCATGTGTATTGAACTGTATGAATCAGTGGTGCAGAGATTGGGGAAAAGCAGCACTGTTGCCGGTGTGATATTGGTGAACTATATCATAAGATATAAATAAAAGGGTCATTTTTTGCCTTGTATTTTGAATTATGTGGCTACATTAATGGCCTTAATCATTTATAATCAGATGTTCGCTTTTCCAGAATTACACCAGATGAACGTTAAATCAACAGCCCTAGTCTGATCGTAATCCTGTATTTTCTCCTGGTGAAGAGGACGAGTTGTGTTCACTGCAGGAACGCTTCATATCTGAGATCCAGCTCTTCTTGCTCTGTCATAATTAGCTGAATTAATGAAATGCAGCAGATGTCTTAGTTTCAGTTAGAGATTTAATGTGACACGGAGGTAATTAAACACGCCGGAGAGTGATTCATTTAAAAAGAGATTTGCTTGATTTAAACCGTGCGTTTGATGAACGCCTCTCGTGGGTTAGTTAGGGTTTAGTTAACTATTAACTGGTCAGTCTCACAGGGAACTTCCCAGGTCACACTGATTGATTTCACTGAGAAATCTGATCTGGAAATCACAGGATTTCATTTAAGATAAATTCAATGCTTAATTTTTCTCTTTAGGTTTTGAGGTGTAATAATGTACCTTCCATAGGATTGACCCAAAGTCACCTGAAACCTCATTAATTTACCGTTAGCTAGTATTAGTCTGTTCTGTGTGTATCACCATCTTTCCCAGGATGCACTTGTGCTCAATGGCCCCAGTGTAAATTGTAATTCTCAGCTATTTACAGTTAAACAGGGCTAAAAATGTGAAATGAGTGATGAAATATCAGCGCTGCGCTGCTCCAGCTGAGCTCCAGACGCTCATGAAGCATGTTTGTTCACAAGTTTGTTTTAAGTGAGACCTGTTTGATTGCTGAGACTCTCCCTCAATTACCATCTGCGTGTGTGTGTGTGTGTGTGTGTGTGAGAGGACTAAATTATAGCCTGTGTGTTGCCAGGCTGCAAATAGAAAGGCAATAATTATCCCAAGCATCTCTATGTAAAGCATGTGAAATCAGGGATTGAAATGAGGTGATATTTCCTGGAAGAAAGAGAAAAGAGAGAGAGAGAGAGACATGGGTTCGCATGGGTTCGAGGGAATGTGCATGCATTGATCTCTTGCTCGTATTCGCTCTGATTGATCATGTTTTGGATGTTTTCGGTGTGTATGTGATGAACAGATCAAGTGGTGCCGTGACCCGGACACATCCAAAGCGTGACTGTATCCCTGACCAATCAGATTCATCAAATAATACTTTTCTGCTTCTGTAACTGATTGCTTTTTTTAACCTTCAGAAGCAACATTCTACTGAAGAGATATTTTCTCTCACTTCTTTAGGGATGAATCTCACACTTGGATTTCAACCCAAAACCAAAAGAGAAAATATGCAGACGTTATAGTGTTATTGTAGCATTTATTGTCATGATAATTAAGCACATTTCCTCCCCAACTCTTTTTTTAAAAAGCATGTGTTAAAGATGGTAGTCATAGTGTAATATATAAATATACAATATGAACTCCAGTCAGACTTGTGTCTAAAGCGCTGTATCCAGCACAGATCCCTTCAGAGCAGTTTCACAGTAATAACCAGGAGAAGAACACAATCAGTGATGCACACTTCATCAGACACAACACTCAGCCCTCCAGATTGTAGTCGTTATGTAAAATGTGCTTGATTGTCATTAAAATATTGCTACAAAAAATCTTGAAGTTAAAAATAGGCTTCATTTTTCTGCGATGTGTTTGTGAGATTCACTCCTCGCGGCTCGATCTAATGCATGTGCACGGACTGAACACTTACAGATGCTCTTATTTGTATTTTCTTGTTTTCTTCATTTTTTGTTTCTTTGTTCTCTCCTAACACCGCTTGTCTGTCTCTCGTCAAGTTGGTCGACTCCAGCGACGAGGTAAAGTCCAACATCTGACACTGACACTGTAATGCTGTGCCTCAGTGAGGATGAGGTCTGGATGTGATGTGATGTGTGTAGATCATGTGATCTCTGACCGGTGATGTGCGCAGGTCTCCTGATGGACGTCTTGTTCTGCTGTAGTTCAGACTGGGTTTGGGCTCAGAATCATGAGCTCCTCTCTAGCAGTGTTCACTGTTCTCTGTAACAATCTGACACCAAAGAAAACACTGGTGTAACTTTTTATTTTTATTTTTTACTATTTGAAAATAAAAATGTGTAAATTACTAATGCTATTAATAATTCAAATATATATATTTTTTTACATTAGTATATATCCTTCAAATATTGTTCCGTTTAGTAAATACTGCATTAAAACTATCAATGAAAAATTAGTAATAAAATAACAAAGAAACTCATTAGCTGTAACAGAATCAGTTTTGTTGCACTTGTGGATCAGTTTTGACACATCAGGATGTTTTTGTGATGATTATAACAATATTTCAGTCCTGTGCTTTAATACAGTTGTCACTTCTGAAACCTTGAGGTCTCTGCTGTATAGCTAGAAAAATACAATTTTATCCAAAATCGGAATGTGTTACAGAAACTGAGCAAAGACACTCATTTATAAAGAGTTCAGCTCAAACTCACAACTGAGTTATTAGTCCGGTTATAATCATTAAATCTGTCTGTTCTGTGCTATTGATCTCTTATTTAGAGCAGGGATCTGAACCGCTTCAAGGAACGAAAACGAAAACCGGAAACGAACGATATTTTGACAGGAACAAAAACAAAACGGTTTTTAGTTCAAACAGAATTGAAAAATTTAAATGGACATAAACCGGTTAATAACGTTATTTTATCGTTCCGTTTAATATTTGAAATTTGCTGTCAACCAATCAGAATTCCAGCAGAACAGCACACGCACATGTGACTGAAGCAGTGAGTGAAATGTCGCTCAGCTGTGCACTCAGTCAAGTCTCAATGCACCGCCTTCAGGACCGGATTAAGACCAAATTAGGCCTGATGACGCAGCGCAAAAAGGGCCTATTTTTTCCAGGCGTTGGGGCATTCGACACTCAAGTAGAGACCTGGGAGTACCGCGGGACCCAGCGCAACCGAGTGCGGCGCGGGACAATATTTGATTGGTGAATGCGGACGCGGGATATTATTGTGTGGGGGGCGGGAACATAAAGTTATTTGCGGGACTTTTAGCAAAATAAAATTACTAAAAACAGATAAACCTTTATTCATAATAGACTAAAATAAAATAAAATAGACTTTGCGGAATGAGAGGATGCTGGTGAAACCATGGACAGCGACGTGTAATTCCATTCCGAAATAGCGAGAGACAGGGCTGGACTGGGACAAAAAATCAGCCCTGGACTTCATCCAGACCGGCCCACCATGCATGTAAACATGCGCGCGCGCACACACACACACGCACACTACATGTCTATACATACATTAATCTGGATGTAAAATTACTGATTAGAATGTATTACTATCAAAACCAAGAAAAAACTATTAAAATAATAAACAAAGAAAATGTAAATTATTTTATCAGGCTTTATTTTAAATATCTAAAGGTCTTAATTTATGTGCTTCTTATTATTCTAATAGAAATATTAATGCTTAGGGTACACAATTTCTGCTGTAAATATATTTCATGTGCTGCAACATAACACTTTTTTTTTTATATTAATTCACACAAATTACCTCTGACCCTGACCTGTTGGCTGCTTATAGTAGGCTAGTATTAAGACCACTGAACTATAGTAAGCATTATTTACAAAGACCACTGATCTACAATAAAATAAAAGAGTAATTAAGACAAAGAACGTTGTGTAGTGATTTATTTAAAATTTTTCATAACATAATCAAAGGCCTTTAAAAAGCCGCAGCATAAATGGCCCACTTCTCCGGGTGTGTGTTCACAGTGTGTGTGTGTGTGTTCACTGCTCTGTGTGTGTGCACTTCGGATGGGTTAAATGCAGAGCACAAAGTCTCAGTGTGGGTCACCATACTTGGCTGAATGTCAGGTCACTTTATTCTAATTCAGAGCTCAATGCTAGGGTTCAGAACTTTTCTTGCCCTGCCAAAAATAAATACATAAACAAAGATAAAAATAAAATTGCTATTGTTCTCTTTGTAAATAAGCTGCAATCTCATTTCACAATTCTAATTTCAATACCACAATAAACACTAACTATTAAGTTCAAACATTAATGAAGACAAGTGAACAGTCAGTAATAAAAATGTTAAAAAATTATCATAAATAGCACCGTTTTCAGGTACAGATATTGCATAATCAAATGTAAAATACTTTAGGTGAAAATATATTAAATATGTTCTGTAGTGCACATATTTAGCAAAATACTCCTTTCTTATGGCTATTTTTCAATCTCAACTAACCTGCTACGGTCTTTAAAGGGCTTTCTTGAGGTAAATGTAACATTCTGTGAAATAATTGTTCTCCTGCTGTTTTGACTGATTACTGATCGATATTATTTCTGAGGCATATATAAATTTCTGTAAGGTGTACTGTATCTTTAAACAGAAAGTAACAGATGATCGGTTTACTTGAACTGAGGCGCTAAAGCGATCTGTCACGTCACATTCTCTGACGCCAAAACGGTATTGTCTGAATTTTGTAATAAAATAGACAGAACTTGAGAGCTGATAATTTTAAATGCAGTTTATATAGATCAGTGAGTGGTGGCATATTACAGCTGGAATATCCTAACTTTTTGAAACAAAACAATGCAGTAGCCTACGTGTATCATTACATTTCTGTCTCACCTCAGCAGTCAAGTCCCGCCCTGAGGACGTCTTCACTGAAGTCTTTTGCCTTCCAGCAAATAATTTATTTATCTGGACACATTTGGTGGCATCTGTCTCACGTGCTTGTCGTTTTCTCTCTCTCAACGTTCGGCCCCTCCATTACGCTTAGATATTTTATTATTTAACATATTGAATTTCGTCGCAGTTGTAAAACAGCTGCTTTTCAAGGCTAGAACTTGATTCTGATTGGCCAATGAGCAGTGAACACGTCACGTCTCGCAGCTCGCATCAGCATCATGCGCACGCGTCGTTTTATCTGTTCTTTATACTGCTTTTTGTAATGTTTTAAATAAATTATTGTGACTAACGTAAAAAAAAAAACATCTTGCGGCTTCATGAGAGAGACACGTAAGGCCGGAATTGGACTGTACAAAAATATACTTACGAATATATTTGCGATAAATAATGATTTAAAAACAAAATACATAACGCACCGGCCCAACCAGACCGCGGCCCACCGGGAATCTCCCGGTAGTCCCGATGGCCAGTACATGCCTGGCGAGAGATCCAGTGGTGGAAAAGGCGATATCAAGAGTTTCCGAGATGAAGCAAAGTAACACGCCATGTGCATCTCCAGCTCCCAGCGCATCATTGGAGAGGGCTTTCAGTGATCCCGGTCGCATAAGAGCGCAGAGACGGATTAATCTGAAGCCCTCATCAATGAACAACATGCTATTCCTGCACGGACTACATTAGTAGTCATAGTCTACAATATATATATATATATATTAGAGCTGCAACTAACGATTATTTTTTTCTGTCGACTAATCTAACGATTATTTTTATTCCAATAAATAATAAATCTAATGTTCTTTTTTTAATTAGTTAATAAATCCTTTGGATAACTTTACAAAAAAATATAAGTACAACTTCTAATATAATATTTCAACCTTTATTCATTTTCAACCTATGAGGTTGAAGTTTTTACAGTATAAAATAATAAAGAGGCAAAGAAAATTATTTTACTATGGTAAATATGAGCTTATGATAGCGTTTATAATTAAACCACAGTAGCCATAATTTACAGTTGTCTGAGACGTCATGAAATGTTCTTTAGCATCACAAACCATAAAATGTAGTCAGGGTTCTGCTATGGTTTAGTATGGTTCCCAGAGATCTGGAGCTGATTCAGGGTGGCTCCGTGGTTTGTGGCTGTTGTCTCGCGGCGCGCTGTCTTTTAAGGGGCCGTTCACATATCACGTCTATTGCGCGCTCAAGTTCGCTATTTCCAATGTAGGCGCGCAATAAGCGCGCTCATAATGGAAGCGACGCGGTCGCGACACGCTCGTTTTTTCCAGGCGCGTGCGCACCGCATCGAGTTAAAAACATCTCAATTTTTCAGAATGCCGCAAGCGCAAGAATATCAGACCTGAACCAGGAAGTTGGTCACCAGATCACACGGTAACCAGTTAAACCGTAACACCGGAGAGCGCCAAGATGTGTTCCTCTGAGGTGCTCGCGCATCGCAGTTGTGCTGCCGTGGTTCACCATGTCGGTTTTGCAAAGGGAACAAAAGGCCATTTTATTTGGCCTCTGTTTAAAGTATTCCCATACTTTTGATAACAGTGGTCTCTGTTTTTGTGATAGAATGCAACTTTCTCCATTCCCTGTATGCCATTACGCGAGATGTAAACAAACAGTGTGACGCGTCCACGCATTTCACGCACGTAGACGTATTTTTGTAGTCGACATAATCGACGAGTCGTTGCAGCACTAATATATATATATATATATATATATATATATATATATATATATATATATATATATATATATATATATATATATTCCGTTTATTTTCAATTATTTATTTATTTTGCTAAATATTTAATTGGTCTATTTTGTTATTGAGGAAAATTTATTTTTTTCGTTTAATGTTTGAAGAAAAGAAGGCATTCTTAAGCAGTAGCTATAGGATAATTTCATTTGAACATGAAATAAATCCAGGTTTATTATTATTATATAATTCATTTAGGCTATACTATAGCCTAATAGGTATATTTTTTATTTACATTTCTTATTTTTTTTTACTGTATTCTATGTTCTAAGTTCCATGTTCGTTCCTTTCATCCATTTAATTAAACGCAAATAAAACTTTTACATTTATATTCAACAGGGGATAACTGAAAAAATAACAGAGTAGCAGGCAGAATATGCAATGCATTAAAAAAAAAGAAACTTACCTGCGGGATTTTGCGGGCGGGAGCGGGAGAAAATAACATATATTTTTGCGGGAGCGGGGTAAAATCTTGCGGGAGCGGGACAGAAAAATCCTTCCCGCGCAGGTCTCTACACTCAAGCGCCAGCATGCTTAACCTTTTCCTGCCCAACCGAGGACCGCAGCTTAGAGCTGTAATCGGGCCTTAAAAGTTAGGCCCGACAGGACCCGAGCCCGACAGGTTTCGGCCCGAGCCCGAAGTACATTTTGATTGACAGCTTTTTTAAAGCCCGAACCCGTTTACAGCCCGACATTATTCAAATGTGCGCACGCACACAGCTCTTTTGCCTTTTGCCAACAATGAGCAATTTATTCATGTTTTAACATAATTTACTCATAACTAACGTAGACTAGACCACTTGTAAGTTGGAATAAAGAAATAAAATAAATCCTCTGTAACATCGTAACATCTCAGCATTCTAGACATAGGCTCATTTAACCTATAAATAGACCAACGCACCAATAAAAACGAGTCATTTAAAAAATAATTAAATTTAGATAAATTTTAAATTAAGATGGGTATTTGGCAATAACGAAATTAAGATAAAGGCTCCGCCGGATTTGCTTCATTTAATAAAAGAATAATTCCAACATTAGCGTAAATACTCTGTCAACATTATGCATTTAAGACTCAATGAATATTTAGTTATCGTTTGAAAAACCTTTACTCACAGAGATTAGGCTCGGTCTACATGTTTTTGTGGAGGAAAATTAATGAATCCACTGTAGATGTCTTCAGCGCGCTCCTGCGCCTGCGTCATGATGGTGCGTCATTATTCACTCATTATTCTCATTATAAACATGGTTAAAACTTTTCCACACCTCAGAGTTTGCTTTAGTTGCTGGTGTCTGCTGGTGCAACCAAAACATAATCACCAGAGGCAAGCCTCCGTTACACCTGCTCAGCATTCATTTTCGCATCTTTCTCGCGCTAATCGAAACACATCACATGACCGCTCGTTTACCTCACAAACCGGAGCGCAAGCCCGAGCCCGGCCCGAGCCCGCGTAAGATGCTAGAAATTAAGCCCGAACCTAAAGATCTTCAGCTCTACCGCAGCTCTCCTTTGATTATTCCTAACTCTGAGAAGCTCCGCTCGCCAGAGTCATGACATCATCATGCACAGATAGATGCGCTAAACTATTTCGACATAAACGTCCGAGAAAGATTTAACGATGACAAAAGCTCGTAGCTACAAGCTCTGCTGAGTCACCGGTTTCTGAGTGCAGCAAACTCACATCAGCTGATTTTGACCGATTAATAATCAGTAATAATAGTAAATTATCAAAATATTTAAAAAGGTTTTCCTGCATGGTTAATATAGGCTATAGCCTATATATATATATATATATATATAGCCTAGAGAGAGAGAAAGAGAACCTTGTATATACGTTTTTTAGAGATTTTTTTTTTTTAATGCAGACACAAAATGTTTACAAACATTAGGCTATTTTTTATAATCATTTGTTATTCAAATACATCTCGAATACGGAAACTTTGATTTTGTGTGAGAAACCCATTTAGTTTAGGGGAACTGAAATAGCCAGCGGAGCTTCACCAATTCCCCAGAAGCTGAACAGTTTTCATTTGCTATTAACCTCAAAATAATGATTGAATGGAATTTGGAGTCGACTGTGGGACGCATATACAGCGTTACTTATTATACATTTACTATTATTCTATATTCTTTATATTAAACAACATTTTAGCATCCAGATACTCGGGAACATGGAAACATTTGGATTCGTGCTGAATGAGAGAGGTAGCTACAGCTTCAGCTTACATTCATTTGTTTTTAGATTGAGGTTTTTATAGCCTAAACTTTAGAGGATTTGATTTGAAGAGAAATTAATAACTGTTTTTATAACGTTTTTAAACATTTTGCTTTAGACTACAGGCATTTTAGCCTTCATTATTTCAGAAATTAATAGGGCTAATAAAATGCTATGTGAGCCACGATTTACGTCGCCGTTTTATTTATTTATTTTTACTCTCAAAACGCAATCTTATACAAGTGTTTTTTTAACAATGCAGCAAACATTTTTAAATATCTTAAAAATACTTTTAAAGTGTTCATAATTGTTTTTTTTTTTTTTTTAAAGTAGGCCTAGCTTACATTTGGACAAAATCTGGTGCAAGCTGTAAACTGTAAGCGTTAGATTTCTATTTTTTCCTTTTTTGAGTAAGGAAAACGCTATACTTTATTATAATTATTAAATTATTATTATTAGGCAAATTATAGGCAAATAATAGTTTAAAAAAAATAATGTTATTAACCGGTATTTCTTCTTCCCGAACCGGTTTCGGAACGGTAATAATATCGGAGTGAACCGACTGAATTTTTTTTTTTCGTTTTCAAGCCCTGATTTGGAGTATTTATAGTTACAGGCTTCATGAGCGTGCAGGGTGGATTCTGATTGGCTGTTGTGTTCACCGCTCAGCAAACTTGTCAGTGATTGGCTACAGTGTTGCAAAACATTATAAATAGAAACTGTTGATGCTCTTCACAGATACTCCCAGGTTTGAGCTGGTATCACTGAAGCAGATCGATCCGGTCTGAAAGACTTTATTCAGGTGTTTGTTTCACAGCACGACCTCATAGTGTGAGTGAACACAAGCAGTGTGAATCCAGAACATGTTCTATAGCTCAGTGTCTGAGATCTGAACCCACAGCTTTGTGATGAGTGTCCGTGTGTGGGGAAACAGAGAGGTGTTCCTGAGACTGATGTGAGATCTGCTGTGTCTTGTGTTCAGGCCGCTCTGCTGGCGCCGATGGAGGATGAAGCGGCTCATTCTGGAGGGACGGACGACAGGAAAGCGGTTCCAGATTTCCCGCCCCCTGCTGGACGGGAGGTTCTCCTGCGCACCTGTGTTCCGCGGCCCGCGCCGTACTCTAAAGCCCTGCCGCAGCGGCTCTTCTGTGTGCTGACCAGAGACGAGTTCAGACTCGCCGGAGCCTTCTCCTCCGACACCTGCTTCTTCTGAGAGATCGATCCACGAGCGCCGGAGAACACCTC
Source organism: Carassius auratus (assembly GCF_003368295.1). Classification (NCBI taxonomy): domain Eukaryota; kingdom Metazoa; phylum Chordata; class Actinopteri; order Cypriniformes; family Cyprinidae; genus Carassius; species Carassius auratus. The sequence goes on along the minus strand of NC_039251.1, from coordinate 4,716,647 downwards.
ATTAATACTTCACACTATACACAGACGAGAGCCCATTATACAACACTACTGCTGTTCCTGATAAGAGCACAGCACTTATCACATTATATCCTGATTGTGCGTGTATAGTATGATTTATTAATCATGTGTTTACTCTCTCGATGCATTAAGTCACGCTAAGTGTTGTAGAATGTCCTGTTAAAACGCTTCACATGTAATCACGGGCGATGGTTTCTGGATCGGCCCTCATCAGCTCAGAAGTGGGTTTATATCTGTGCTAATAATATCTGTTCCCTACTGTGTGCTTGATGAGAGACAACGCTTTGCCTTAGGAAACATCACCACAGCTCACACACACACTAACTCACACACACTCACACTCGCTCACACACACACTCGCTCACACACACACATGCTCACACACACACATACACAAACACTAACACACTCGCTCACACACACACACACACACACACGCTCACACACACTCTCTCACACACACACTCGCTCACACACACACACGCTCACACACACACAAACACTAACACACTCGCTCACACACACACACACACTCGCTCACACACGCTCGTAGCAGCAGCAGTAGAGTAGAGTCCAGGTGGATGTTCAGCCTCATGTATCCAGTGTTTCTCGATCAGATGTTCTATGTCTCTGCTGTTCTCTCACACACACACACACACACACACACACACCAGGTGGCTGTTCTCTCAGTTGTGCTTGTGCTGGAGGCTCAGTTAGTCTCCGTCTGATCATGTGTTGGATGAAGTGCTGTTAATAATCCTCTCATGCAGCTGACCCGGGTCTAAATGTCAAGTCAATGTAAGAATGTCCCATCCAGACTAGATGAAAATAAACGTCTGATCATTATTAGCTCTCCAGCCACACGTGTTATTGTCCTTGTTCTGGTTCTTGATCATTGGCTCATCAGTGCTTTGTGCTGCTCGCGGTGCTTTGCATAAAGGGTTAAACGACCTGACGTCAGTTTGAGAAGCTTCTGCTCCTGATCAGACTCTGAACCTGGAGGATAACGAGGTCTTCCAGCCTCAGATCTTCATCTATATGTGTACAGCACACAGGTCATGGGCTCCAGTCCCGCAGAAGACCTGTGTAGTGACAGATGCTCCTGAACACAGTTAGTCACGCTGGACTCGAGCAGAGGACAGATGCACTGAACTCTACCTGCTGCTTTACTGTCAAACACTATCTTCTGTCCTGTTATAGTGTCAGGTGTTTTCATAGTTATTAACACTAGAGTCTACAGCACTTTAGTTACCCACAGAGACCGATGAATCAATGAAAATATTCAAAATAGTGCAGTCAAAAAATAGAAAGGATTCATGCATTTGAATGACACATGAAGTCCATGTTGATGACAGTGTTAACATGATCTTAATGTGATGCGTGTCTGTCAGTATACAGGTCAGATTTCTGTTCTAGTACTGATAAATAAATAATAATGAACATGTTTTAAATAATCAATAACCAGCTTATTATTATTTTTATATTTCTCATCCATAAATTCAATTTCTATTCATCTCATGTATTTTAACTCTTTAATATTGCTTGTTCCACAGTTACTCATATTTTAACCATGTTCATACTTTTTAACTAAACACATTTAATCAATCTAAAAGCATGCACTCTGAAAATATGATTTAAATTAAACAAAATAGTTAAAAATACTTCATAAACTGAGCCATGTTTTGTTGTTACTTGAAATAGACTGAAATAAGTATTTAGTTCAGCTGCTTGCCAAGGCAACATTTCTCATCTTCATTTAGTTTAGCCTGATTAATTAAAATAACTGACTCTAAAAAACATTACAAAAATAAAACATTTAAATATTTCATTAGTTTCATTTGTGTATGACTGAGAAATGTGTCCCGCAGCACAGAAGCAGCATCAGAAACACAGACGGATATTTGGAGAAATACACAACAATACACTGTGTGAGTCACAACTATACATTTCTCTTTTATCACAAAAATCATTAGGATATTAAGATAAGATCATGTTCATGAAGATATTTAGTTCATCTCCTACCGTAAATATATCAGAACTTAATGTTTGATTAGTAATATACATCGCTAAGAGCTTCATCTGAACAACTTTAAAGATGATTTTCTCAATGTTTAGATTTCTTTGCTCCCTCAGATTCCAGATTTATAATAGTTGTATCTCAGACAAATATTGTCTTCTCCTCACACACCAGACATCACTGGAGAGATGGTTTATTCAGCTTCAGAAGATGCACACATCTCAGTTATGTATAATATTTGACTGGTTTTGTGCTCGAGGGGTCACAGATATGGATTAGCTTCATTAGTTGTCGTGGAAACTGTATGATCTATATGAATGTCAATTTAACATGCAATTCAAACACATCTTAGTCCATATTATTGTGAGTGTTTCTGCATGTTTTTCTCAGCTCTGCGGGACTCGAACCCGTGACCTTGTGTTCTGCAGCTCTTCTTCCATCGCTCAGACTGGGCTCGCGCCGAGATGAGATGAGGCTGTTGCCATGACGACGCTCATCACTTCCTCTCTGTCTCCCGCTCTTCTGTGTCGGCGTCTCGAGCGCGTGGGCGGGACACACACATGCACGCGGACAGATTTTCACACGTCTGTGGAGGATGCACGCCTTGTTATTTTCAATTCCCTTTCCGAGGGCCAAACCTTGCCCAAAATCAAACACAGAAAACACAAAGTTGAGGCGTCGCTTAAAATCGAGACGGCGACAACAAAAGGTGTTCAGAACTTCAGCTTCTGTTCCAGTTTAAAAGCCTCGCAAACAAGCCTGAGACGGTACAATAACTTTAGAGCGGAGAGAACAAATATGAGCAAACCCATTGTTCAGAAAGTTTTGTGCTCTACTTTCCTCAGAGTATTGCACACTACAGACGCTAGCTTCAGGTCGAGACACATGATCTCAGAGGAAAGACTGAAAGAACCGTGGCTCTGATCGTTCAGCGAGAGAAGATCAACAGCGTGGTGTTTACTGACCGCACAGATGATGTTATTAGATCCACGTCACACAGAGTGACACACGTGATCTTACAGGAGGGATGACATCATCATCTGAGTCTGGAGCTGCTCCTTCAGGACGAACTCAGAATCACCATTACTTTGGTCAATACTGTAGTCATTCTTAGTGGGTCATGTGACTAAAAAACTTTATCTGAATGATTCATCAAAGTGTCCCACTTCTCAATACCAGGTCTGTGTGGTTAAAAACACTGTATAAAAGAGACTTGAGCACAGCAGAATACTATAAAAACCTGTATTATAAGGAAAATAAATAAAAATGTAAACAAAGAAACTTGTTGAAATAAATGATTGAAAATAAATAAACTGTGAGTAGAAACAAAGATCAAAAACTAAAGTTGAGAGATCAAATGTAAAATAAAGCACTTGGTCTTCAGGATAAGATTGAAACGTGATTAGTTTCTTCTCGTGAAGATCTCAGTCTCTCTGTTAAAGCAGAACAAGTGCAGTATTTCATCTTCCTGCTCAGAAATAACCAGCTCTTTAAACACTGCTTGTGAATCTCTCATGATGCTGTATTATCACCAAATATTAGATGTGACCCTCGTGTTCTCTTTCAGTTAGCACAGGTTTGGTTTCTTTTTGATCTGGACTGAGTTTAGGCATGTTATTAGTGGATCATTTGGACAATATTCAGAAGCAGCTCCACAGGGAAACGTCTTTCCAGCAGTGACTGTGTGATTCTGAGATCCATCTTTTCACACTGAAGACAACTGAGGGACTCAAACACAACTATTACTGAAGATTCACACACTCACTGATGCTCCTGAAGATAAAACCATGCTTTAAGAGAACTCTTGAAATTTGAAGACCAAGGTAAATTGAACATATTTTGTAATCTGGGAAACGTATTTATGTAGCTTTTGAAGTCCAGTAAACGAATAGATCTATATGATCATTAAACAAAAATAAGAAGAATTTCCACATCATCACCTTGTTCAAAAGTTTTCACTCCTATCTCTTAAAGCATGGTTTCATCTTCAGGAGCATCAGTGAGTGTGAATCTTCAGTAATAGTTGTGTTTGAGTCTCTGGAGTGAGCTCAGAGTACAGTCACTGATGGAAAGAGTTCAGAAACACAGAAGATGCTGGAAACTGAAGAAACTGCTGGAGGATTTAAAGTATATTTAAAACTAATGTTAGGTGGGATTAATTGTGATTAATTTCAGAAAGAATATGTGATGAATTAATTATTTTAATCGATTGACTGCACTATATATATAGTGTTATTTACTACTGTTTAATCGTCTTCATCCCGTGTGAGATTCAGCAGGTTAATACACACACTGAATGAAATCCTGCCGTGATGAAAGTGTTTAGTGTGACCTGCAGTAGACGTGACGGTGTCAGGAGACCGAGAGAAGCACGGGATGTGCTGTAACAGTGTGAAGTGTGTTAAAGACGCAGGTAACACATGGTGCTGTGGAATAAGTCCTGATCAGAACGTGTTAACAGCACCAGACGCTCGTGTGGTGTGAAGTGATGTAGGACTTACTCTAACCAGCCAGATACTGCACTTCTGATGTGTGTACAGCTGTGAATTACATTCCTTTCTGACTGAATAGACTTCACATGTTGACTGATTTCTGTTAGCTGTGTGTTTGGGGTTTTTCTCTGTACTGTAGTGAAGAACAGTGACGTTCCCCAGCGCTCATGTTTGATTCAGGGCTGTAACTCAGTGCAGTCAACATTAAAGCAATGGTTCGTCTAGAAATCATCATTCTGTCGTCGTTATGACTGAAAAATATAAAGACAATATTTAGTTTTTCATTTGAAAGTCAATGGGGAACAAAGGTGTTTGATTCTTAAAATTATTCAAAACATCTCCTTTTGGGTTTCACTAAAGAAAGTAACGTCAAACAATGAAAAAAATATTTCATTATAATCACACTAACATCATTTTTTTCCCCCTCAAAACAAGAGTTATGCAATTTTTCTTCTTAAATGTATATAAATGATTTTTCTTTCAAGTTAAAGTATCTTAATGTACGGATGTTCAGCTCTGGAGAAACACAAGAGCCGGTCAGACAGTGTTGTGGAGCAGGAGTGAATGATGACGCTTCGTTTAAAGCTGGATCAGGAGATGTGTTTGCAGTGTTGGGTCAGCGCTGGACACAGAAAGATGGATTCTGTGTGTGGGAAGTGCTATATGAGATTATCTAAATCTAGTTTTGTGTCTCAAATACAGACTCCCACACACAAGAGGTTGCATAAGCTTCTGCGTCGAGATCTCCTGAAGAGTCTTCCTCAGCCGAAGCTGTGCTCAAAGCCCAGAACCTCAGACCCAACGTCTAACACTGATGAGCCATTGTTTGAACAACATTAGGCTTTAGAGCTAATTTTAAGACGGTGAGGCCTTTGGATCTTAAATGATTGGCACAGGCCTTGTGTTTGTGTGCAGATTAGTGTCAGGCTCATGACGGCTGAATAGCAGCAGATATCTCTGTGTAGGTGGTTCAGCTTCAGCATCTCAAGCCGATCGCTGCGTGCTGCTTATATCCCCATTACACACACAGAGCATCCGTCCCGTGACAGCACAGCTTACTGATGTTCTGCCGTCCTCAAGACCTTTCTCTGGAGCAGATTTAAGAGCCAGCGTGGGCCGATCGGTGATGACGAGCGCTAATAGACCCTCGATGGAAACCATGAAGCCTCTGTTCAGTGCAACGCTGGTATTTTTAGGCTGTGAGGGTCATTTCACAGAGAGTCAAGTAACAGAAACATGATCTGTGTGCTCTCTTCACCTGTTCAGAAGTGTGTCCTCACTCGACCCAGTGTTCTCCAGTCATCCAGGACTCACTGAAGATCCTTCTTCATCCACTGAAACACTGAAGCTGCTTCATGCACTGGATCTTCAGGTTACTCAAAACCCTTTAGTTAAAAACACTTGTAAGTCGCTCATTATGCTATAATATAGGGCTGAACGATATGGACAAAATTTCATATCTCGATTTTCATGCCAGATATCTCGATATCGATACGATATGAATACGTGTTCTTTTGCTAATAAGCACGACCTGCACAACACGTCACTCTGGTTTACATCGTCTTTTCTGAATCCAAAATACTTCCAAATTATGTAAGATGATTTATGTTTTGGCACCAAGTCAGATTCTGCCCTGCCACCGGCCGCATTATCTCCCGCACTCGTTTCTTTCTTTCTAATTTATCCGCTGTCTCTGTACAGTGTGTATAGACTGTGTATAGACGATGGAACAGGGGGGCTGGGGGGGGGGGGGGGGCGTGCTCAGAGCTAGTGCTGTCGCTTTTGTGAAAAAATCATTTTCGATTTTTAAGACATAAGTGTTCATTGAATCGATTGTAAAATCGATTTTCCATGTCTAAGAAAAAAAAGGTTTCCTTTTTCAACGTCAAATAACGGACGAACGTAAAGAGAGCGCTGGAAACACAAGTCAGCAATATTTCTTATTTATTGGCATGACGTTTCGTGCAGAATAACAAACGGCAACAGGAGTGCAACATTCTCCAAAAAATATATCTGCAGAGGGGACGGCTGCCATAACACAAGAACAACATCACTGCAGGCTGCATTTATGATTTAGGCAATTCAAAAATCTCCAAGATTATTTTTAATAATGATTCAATCCATTTAAAAAAAAACTGTTAAAAAATGAAACTTTAAATGTACTTGAGAACAGGCCATGTGTGTTTTTTATTGAACGTAACCGACACTAGATAGACATATTGTAATGCGCAAAAAGGCGCAAAATAAGGCCATTACAAATTCATTGGACAGGAACCCAAGTTGATCAACATTTTTGGGGTCCAGAGCAGAGCGTTTTTTATTCACTATATGTCCAGCTGTTGAGAAGACGCGCTCTGACCGCACTGATGTACAGCTGCGCAAGGTGGGGGTATTACTGCCAATTTCCACCACAAAAGCCGGTCGCTCTCAGCTTGCAATGGTCCTTTCATAACTCATAACTCGTCTACTGCGCCGCGAGACCTTCAGACACGCGTAAACACGTCTTTACATTGAAATCATTCGCGCCAGACGAACTTTTCAGTGTTTTCAACCACATACTGTTTATTTTAGATTTCAAACAAATAAATTCACATAAGGACTAAAAAACAATACATTTAGAGTTCATAAAATACACACTGATGTCTATTGAAGAGGTAATAATAATCCTTTCCATTATAATTCGACTTCCACTTGCATGTATTTGACAATCGGAATATCAGATATTTCATGCCATAACTAACACATTTGTGAATATTCTGAATAAAAAAGGAAAAATGATATAAAAGCAGATCATCATTCATTCAGCGCTGTTGCTGCTGCAGTGTGTCACGTGACAAGCAATGACGCGTCACCATGGAAACGCCCCCCCCCCCCACGTCCCCGGTGTGCGCGCGCTGGCTTTAGCGGATGTTTGTTGTGACTTCCAGAGTTGTATGCAGCGCGAGCGCGGAAAGGGGAAATCTATATCTTCTATATCGTTGCTTTTTTCGATATTAATATCTTGAAAGTTCATATCTAGATATAGATACGATAACGATATATCGTTCAGCCCTACTATAATATCACCAAATCTTGGATTTGATCTTTTTATCATCTTGTTTTCTTTCAGTTAGCACAGGTTTTGCATTACTATTTGGAGCTGATTGATCATAGGCCTCACCAAAAAAGTACAACATTTATCAAAATGTATGTGAGCAAAGTCAGTAAGCTTTAGTCCAATGCAATAACATTAAATGCATTTACAGTAGTGACAGGAATACAACACAAGGGTTAATATCATCATTAAAAGGAGCCAAAAATGGCGTTTCGATGGCATCCGTGCATCCCTTCTGTAAGCTGTATTTTTAAGTGTGAATCATCTGGCCAGGTATGTGAGGTTTGATCGTTTCGTGTGATCTTGAAGAAATCTTGTTCTGGAGGACTCAGTCCTGCGCTGGAGATGAGGACGCCTGGAGAGGTTTACTCCGGTGTAAATGTTGGTGCCGTGACCCGGTGGGCGTTCGACTCGGACACCGCCGCTGATATCGATCCTGCTTTAGAAGCGAGAGCCAGCAATTATCTGGGATTTCTCTGGGAAGCACAGGGAGCGTGAGGGCTTGCGAGCGGGAACGATTGCTGGCCGGGGTCAGGCCTGGGTCACCAGTGCACCGTCCCATCATGCCCTGTACCGTAGCATTCATTCATTTAGCCGCTTTGCCAGTCATTGATTTCTAGAAGATGTCTGTAGGGAGCTCTGCAGCTAAATGGCACGGTGGTGTTTCTGCACGACCCTCTAAACCACTGGGAGACCATATCCCATTAAATCATGTCTTTCTCCGAGTCTTCCCGTGTCCCACCCCACACATGCAGCATCCGTGCCTCCTACGCCTCACTCCTCACTCCTCCACCCTTCAGCAGCGTCTTGGCATTGTTTCCTGCTTCCTGGGGAAACATCCCACGCAGCACAGCTCTGAATCGTTTATCTTCTCGCAGCACAAAGCAGCAGATCGCGGGGAGCGAGGTGTGTGTGTGTGTGTGTGTGTGTGTGTGTGTGTGTGTGTGTGCTTCAGCATGGGCCGCTTCTGTAGTTCACACGAGTGTCAGATCCAGCGCTCGTCACCTGCGTGTCGGCCCTCACACGTTTCCTCGTTCTGAGCCAGTTGTCTTATTAATTTCTCCTAAATGTTTCTGAGGGGAGAGCAGAACAGGCTGTTTCTTTCATGTTTTTTTTAATAAATCATCTCTCCAGTGATGTGTGGTTTGTTCGGAGGACGATATTTGTCTGAGATACAACAATTTGAAAATCTGGAATCTGAGGGAGCAAACACATCTAAATATTGAGAAAATCATCTTTAAAGTTGTTCAGATGAAGTTCTTAGCAATGCATATTACTAATCAAAAATTAAGTTTTTATATATTTACAGTAGGAGATTAACTAAATATCTTCACGAAACTGAATTGAATAAGCATTAGTGAGGAATGTTTTAAGTAAAATATATTTGAAACAACAATGCTGTATAATTCTGATGTCAAAGACTATTGTTTTTATTACACACAATATTAAAAGCATTATTAAGCACACGGAAGCATTTTCTCAAAAATACTGTGAGAAGATGTTTTCATTGTGGCCAGATATTGTACTGAATTCTGAGCACGTACACCTGTGATCAGGGGAAATAATCAAATCACCTTTTTACTGGTTAAAATTACAATTTGCGATTTAAAATGGATTTTTTTAAAATGAAGTCTGAGGAGGTACTTTAAATATATTTTAGGTGAAAGAAGATGTGAATTGATGAATGTTTCTGTGTCTGGAAGACAAAAGCCTTCTAATGGACAGAAATACATGATAATCACAATAACACTGGATGTGTTCGTGTTCAGTAGCTGATGAAACATAACCTGAAATGATTTGTCTTTGTGTGAATGTGATTTTCTGAGTGCAGGCTATTTTAGAAAACAACATTAAAAGATGAAAAAGAGGAATTGGGGAGAATCAATAAATCATGAAGAAATTATTGCTATTGTGTAAATAGTATGTAATCTTGTGATCAATAAAAAAGTAGAGTATCCGATTACATGATCCAGATGACATGTAATTATAGTTTTACCCAGCTCTGCCTGTTATTTCAGATTCGGTTCATCTCTGTGGCTCTCCAGCCTCCTCCGATCTACACGAAGTGTTAAAGTCAGCGGTGGAAGTGTGTTCATCTCGTCCTTCACATCTCTCTCCTCTCTCAGGCTGGAAAAGCAAACAGTGTGTGATTTCGCTCCTCCCGGTCAGATGAAGACCGCTGATCCAGCTCCACAGCTTCTGCAAACTGCTGAATATTGAGGAGCGTTTCACACTTGTGATTGGAGTGTAACTGTCTGCACATACTGACGAGAGCATATTGAGAGGGTCAGTACCCATGAGTCGTATCTCGACCGATGTCCAGTGCTGACCTCTGTGACCTCTTCCAAACTTCACGCCGGTTTCAGATATAGACCTGTGAACATCAGAGCTTGGAAAGAGGACATCAAGCCTTCTATATATGTCCACACGTACACAGGCATTTTTATAAACTGAGTTTTTCCTTCCATTTCTAAAAAATCTCCATCCACATGAGAGCTCAAACGCACAGTCAAGAGCATGCCAAACCAACAGGTGGCGATATAATCTCAACCATAAGGTGTTGGCCAATCAGAAGCCTGAAAGTCTCCAGGAGGCGGAGTTAACAGCGCTGGCTTTGACGTCACTCTTACGGTTTCACTGTCTACACGATAACACTTCCTGAAAATCTTCCCCTCGGCAGGTGTTTTCAAAACCGTTCAGTTTCAGAGACTGGTGCTGTGTGTGTGTGTGTGTGTGTGTGTGTTTGTGTGTGTGTGTGTGTGTGTGGACAGGGCCTCAGTTTTCATGGACTTCAGTTGTGTTTTCCTAGCCTGGTCTTCTGTTTCCCTGTGTTTGTTTGTGTTAGTCAGTATCAGCTGTGTTCTCATTAGTAGACTCTCCTCACCTGTCTGTCCCTCATTAGCACACCTACTTTAGTCCTAACCTGGCCAGTTGTTCCTCGTCCAGTGTTGTGGAAGAGGAATCTTGGACACACGTTTTGGTGCGATTGGTGCGAAAGCAAATCATATAAAGTATATACTTCAGTATATATTTTATATTTTGAATGTTTCATATATTATTAATATTTATATATTGTGAAGTGGAGATGGAGCAACAGCAAACACATGAAAGGCGGTCCGATGGTTTGCATGTTTATGTTATTTTCAAGTTGCTCGTGAAAGCAGGAGGTTCGTTCTTCAAAGAGCGCGAGGAAGATGAAAAGAGGCACATGAAAGGATGAAGGTCCATCTGAAAGACCTCTGATGACGCTGTGTGAAAGACACACGGAGGACCGGTGTGTACCGTGACCGGGGATGAAGAGAGACACAAACTGCTCTGTGAGGTTTCTCAGCATCAATGTATTTATAGCCATGTTTAATACTTGACTAGACTGTTTTCCAGCCGGACAGACGTCACACTAAAGGCTTCTCACAACAACAGGAGTAAAATTAACATTTTAAATGAGTTAATTACCACATTGAGTCTTAATACAGCAAATAATGTGATCTGTAGGAGTTTATCAATTTAAGGCAAAATACCTTACGTGAACAGACTGAAAAAGTTAGAAGTTTTCTGGAATGTAATATTTTAAATAAGCAAATAAGGCATCATTTGGAAAAGGCATATGTTTGGAAAAGTAAACTGATATTTCCTCCTGACACGCTACAGCAGAAGATAGAAATAACTGACTTAAAGCCATTTTTAGCAGCTGACAATACTAGTGCTCTACTCATTTTGGCCAGCGCTGTGAATCCATAACCTCACTGAATATCATCTTTTATGCGTTTCCAGTCACTCTCTGTGTTGTTGCTCACGATTGTTCACGCTAACGTGTGTGTTTTCTATATTGGTCCCATCGCTGCTCTCCTGCTCCTCCTGCACCCATCACCAAACACTTTGATGGCCCAAAGTTCTGCTGCGCATCGAGCCGCACGTCTCTACATCCTCCTCCACAGATTTCACTACTCCATCCACCCACCACCCATCCATTTTTGACGGGGCCCAGGAGGATTATGCCATTCTTCACAGGACGAGATCTCAGCGAGTGGGCAGGAGAGTCAGCAGCGAGCCCCTAATGACACAGCAACACCCACACACGTCCAAAACCAATTTTACCCTCGCTAAAAGAACAGCCTGCGCACGTTCCCATGCATACAAATGGCTGATCGATGTTATCCAGCGAGCCTCGGCCCTCTGAGATGTAGCGAGTACCAGATCGATGTGAATGACAGGTGTTAGGACCACAGACCCCTCCAACAACAATCCCTTCTCTCATAATCTCATTAGGGACGGGAATGGATCCCTTCTGAAAGGCACCGGTGCCAGAGAAGAGGAGTGCAGCATGGAGAACGAGTGTTGGATTAGAGTAATCCGGGACGCAGGGCAGCGCTCCATCTCTTGTGCTGGAGCTGCAGATAAGACCTTGTCTATTGAGGGCTCACACTCAGAAGGTGTCTTGTAGAGGAAGGTGACCTGCTTTTGAACAGTCATGTGTTTGTGGAAGAGTCACTCATCAGATATATCACATAACACGATCACAGATGGTTCAGAAGCTGGAAAGCGCATGTTTGTACCTTATTCATCTCTAGATGTACATATTAGTAGTTAAAGTGTACATATTAGTATCTATTGAAGGCGTTTCAGGTTCACATGAAGCTCAATAGAGCTTATTTGACACAAATTGAAATCAAAGAATGAAAAACTGGTATCACATCATTTAATTTAAAAACTGGCAAAAAACAAAGTTCATTCTCAAGTTTGAAACACTCTGGCTGTTAAACACTCCTGAACTACCATTGGTCCATGCTGCTGATGTAAGCAGTGGGTGTGGCTCTGGGGCTCCGCCTTCTTCGATCTGAAACTATCTCTGGATCATTTCTTCTGTTCAGCCTGTTATGGAAGATTGTTTCTGCCACAGAATAAAATAAATAAAAAAGTAGCAGAAACATACTTGTGACACACAAACTGAGAAATGCTGGATATAAACGTGCAATTATGATGAAAAAGTCTGACTTGTGAGGAGTTTTATCTTGCGGCAGAAACAAGCTTCCACTCCGTCGAGGTCAGACACCAGTAAAAACATGAGCGATTTTTTAAGCTTTTAATTAACTGAATCATTTGCTTTGCTAAATGATTCATTTTTACAAGGCACTTGAAAGAGCTCGTTTTGTTTGTTTTAATAAAGGCTTGGTTAATTAGGCCAGTATGAGACTAATACAACTTTTCCTTTTTTATTATACCACTATGACTTTAAACATTTACATTTAAGAGAATTCATCAGATCAGATAAACACCACGTAAACACTGATGGATGGTTTCAGTGCCCCAATGCAAATCAATGAGATTTTCTAACATTTCAAAAGATAATTAATGAAGCCTTTTTTACTGAAATCATGTGACTCTTGCAGTTTGATACACTCTCAGAATCACAGGACTGAAACAAATGATTCACAAATGATTCAAAAGCTTCATGAAGAGGTATTTCTAAAACACACATCACTGGAGGTCAGTTCAAAACATGAACACACTGGAGAGCTGCTTTACAGGAGAAACTTGAGGTGTAATTCTAATTAAAAGCTACACTGACACTATTTATCATGTTTATTAATGTCAAGTGCTATACAAATAAACATAACACAACTACAACAACCATCAAAATGCTATGATGCTTTCTTAACTGCTGTTTTCTCACCGTGCTCATGTTGTTGTGTGCTTATTTTGAGAGGAAAGCGCACAGCACATATTGACATATTCATTGAGATGTTTGCTAACAGTAAACAGCTCATTTGCAGCTTCTTTTTACCTCTAATGGAAGAGTGAGGAGAAGTTTGCCGTGAGCGCATCGGGGCCTTCTGTATCTGGTGGTAATTGTGCTGTGAATCCATCTCAGAAAGTTTCACTCCGAGTTGAGCGGCTCCGTTCTGCTGGAGATGTGCGGCGCTGAGGGAGGAGGACAGCGTGAATAGACAAAGAGGCAGGTGCTGCGACACAGCCATTTCTCTGGCAGGAGGTTTTTTGGGATGGAGGGATGGATCCTGTCAGCATCTCACGTTGATAAGAGCCGCCGGGCGCATGAGAGACGTGTGGCATCAGCAGAACCGGAACGCTGTGCTATTCATTAACGCACATCATGCCATTGTGTCTTCCTATATGTCCGTCTCCTGGTCATTAAGTCAACCCTCGATGTCAGAAATGTCCAATATCTGCGGTTGGGTTTGTAACACGAGCTCCGGGTCTGAACTACTGGAACATAATGAAAGTTTTCTGCTGTGTTTGCTGGAGAGCCACATATGCATCAATAATGAATGCCTCTGAGCTTCACGGTGGAGAATGAACGCATTATTTTGCTTCATTACTGGTGCATCCGACAGACTGACGATTAGCTGAGACTTCATCTGCTCAGACGATCCACACCAAGCGTTGATTCTAGTATTAGACATCATATGTGATGCATTAAAAATGGAGCAGAATTGGAACAATTACCTGGATGTAGTTGATATTCAGCAAAATATTTTCAGCAAAAGTTTTCTAGTTTCTAGTACTAGAACAAACCCGAACAGCGTTAAACTCCAGCGCGTCTTGAAGTTGAGTTTGAGCTCTAGACATGAATGAGTCCTCAGATCACTCACAGTAATGTTCAGATCTTGTGTTCTCTTGTCTTTGTGTTTGATTGATGTGCTTCTACATTGGTTTCTGCAAGTGTTTTATAATCTATGCTGCCTGGACAAAAAATTGCACACCTTTATCTTTTTGGTTTAAAAGACAATTGATAGTGTGTATATTATTGATTGAACTGCACTGATAGATGAGAACAAGACTGAATCAGAATTGATCTGAATGATGACTCTTTTGTCTTCTTTAGAGCTGCTTTACAGCTGAAATTAAATCAATTTTCTATCTGATGAATTTTGCAACATTACACTGTTTTTTTCCTGTTTATTACCATGAAGCTGCTTTGAATCAATCAGTATTGAATGAAGTGCTGTATAACTGTGACTGACACCTGTTGGACCAAAAATCCATCAAAAAAGGCATTTTTGTACAAATATCTAAACATTCTTAAATCAAGATACTAGAAACAATGGCTTTAATATTCAGTTTCTGTGGGTTTGGTGGGGGGTGCCATTAAAAAATTAGTTTTATCTCTTCAAACTAAAAATTATATTTTCCATTGGTGTCCATTGGTTTGATTAGATGAAAACACAATTATTTCTCTGACCTTTTGGCAGGTATTTATTATTACTTTAGTCACAAACTTACTTCATTTTCAAGACTTTAAAGACTTAACATTTTAGGCCATTTTGCTTCTCCATTAATTGTATTCTGATTTAATAATGTTTAGATATTTGCACATGCCAAAAACCTATTAATCACAGCATTAATGATCCAATCCTAGACTCTGCAGCATCAGCAGTGTCTTTATTTGCTCAGGCAGTGCTGTCATCATGCCTACTGTAACTGAAGAACTTTCTTGCTTTATTATTGTAACAAACAGTTTATTATTGTAACAAACAGTTCTGTACTCTGTACTGTCAGAGACGAGGGCGATTGTGTTAATTAGTGCAGATGCTGCAGCTCGTTAGCTGGTGGTTTATACAGATCAGACATCTGAATCTGTTCAGGTTTGTGTCCAGACATGACACTAGCTGTTAATGAACTAGTAGCGGCCGCAGGACAAGAGCATGATGGGAACATGAATGAAACACAGACACACACCAATGACAGACAGCCAGATCCACCCGAGGACGAGAGACTAACAGCACAGACAGCTAGTTTACACCCAAACCCTGCAGACGACGACTAGGACAGACCCTAACCCTAACCCTAACCCTAACCCTAGTCTACCGGGGCAGACTTGAGCCGGACGCTCATTTATCATCCTTTAAGACTGCTATTTTATACTTTATACAATGGTGTATAATAAATGGATCAATCAACCAATTAATTAATACGTAAATAAATAAATGTTACTGTATGTTCAAGTTATTACTAAGTTACACACGTAAGACAGAATATGTAGAGTATGGACGGGTTTACTCTGTAACATCACCTCAGATTTCTGAATCATTCAGTGGTTTTGAACAAACTGAGTAAGTCAGTGTTTCAGTAAACCATTCACACACTCGAACCTGCATATTAGCATATGCCAGAAATAACAAGAGATGTATGCTAGTACGCAGCGCAGAAATACCCAGATATCGTAGACTGGCTGTCAATGGTTTGTGTGTGTGTTTCCCATCATGCTCTTGTCCTGCGGCCGCTGCGGTCAGCAGAAACACAAGCTTCCTCCTCTGGGCTGTCAGATGTGATTAAAGTCCAGTTTTTACCAAAGCACTGACATCAAATACTGCGGCCAAATGACTTATAATGACTTGGATTTATAGGATAAAGCTAAAAAAAAAAGGATCTTTTTTATGCAGTCTATTCTTGTGTAAACAGTTGTGCTGTTTCATATTTTTAAGAAAAATGTAATACTATCATTCAAAAGATTTTCTGAAAAATAACAGGATGGAGTAGTGATGCTGAAAATTCGGCTGTGATCACAGCAATCAATTAGATTTTTAATAGATATTCAACAGCTATTCAAAATTGTAATAAACATTTTTATTGTGATCAATTAAGCAGAGACTTAAAAATCTTAATTATTCAAAAGTTTTGAGTGTTAGTGTTTCTAAATAAACAGATTCTAAATCAGTATAAAACATCCATCTATAAGAGTAAGACCCTTGTTTTCTTTTATTTATTTATCAGGTGAATGTTTTAACTGACGGTAGTCTACAGCTGAAGTTGTTCATTGGACAATGACTCAGATGTGTGTCTGTTCCTCACACAAAACACCTGAAGATTGAGACAAAACAGCTTCTGCAGAGAAACAGACTGACCGCGTCTGCCGTCTCACATTCGCTGGCTCTCGGAGGTTGTTCTGACCTCTCCATCCCACCGTCGCTGGCGTCAGCTGCTTCTATATTGAGCGGCGTGTTGTGTGTTAGTTTGTGTTGGTGCCCACGCTTCGATGGAGACACAGATGGCGCAGTATTTTAGTGGCTGTTGCGTTCGCTGTGTAGGTGTTGAGATTGTACTACATGTACAGAATAACCCCTCCGCAGTCTTGGGTTAGGGAAAGTTTAACTGCATCTCAGCGTCCAAAAGTTTCAGCAGCCGATCCAACGAGAGCAGATCATCACACCTAACAATCCTGGAGAATAATGACCGTACTCTACACCAGATAGAGTCAGGAGAAAACACTCACACACACACACACACACACACACACATAAACAGATGAAAGCTCAGCTCATCAAGCTGCCATTACAAATATTAGGCTAAATATTTCCAAATGTTAAAACTCATATTGGGACACTATAAACCACCATTTAAAAGTTTGGAATAATTAAATGTTTTATTTGTTTCTGAAAGGGGTTTCTTCTGCTCACCGAGGCTGTATTTATTAGAAAGTGATTCCACACACTTGTTCCCTGGTGTCCATGTACTGAATATGATTGATTATCCGTGTGGATGTTCACCAGCTC
>NC_039251.1:4677017-4692017 GCF_003368295.1 Carassius auratus | reverse complement strand
GACGGGTAACGGGACACATATTCATACTGAAGATTTTGTTTTGTGACCAAACAAATACAGCATTGTTTTATCACTACTACTATACTCTAAATACTACTACTGTGATGAACTACAGAAGAGCGTTCGGCAAAATATTAGACTTTATATTCATTATATTTTACTTGAACTGTTAGTGATGTCTTAATTATTTAACGTATGTTTAAATAAATCTAGTATAATACAAGTTATAAGTTAATATATTTCAACAACATAGAAGAATTTTATCATTTAGAAATCAATTTTAAAACTGCATCATGTGCAATTTATGTTTGCATGCAAATGTTATTCAATTTGAGTGTTGACAATTATATTATAAATATGATTATCAATAAATGTGAGTTGCAAACTTGAAAACAAAGCTCACTAGACAGTGACCATATGCTGACTCTGAATGCGTCTCTCACAGACTGACAGAAGAGTGCACTTTAAAGGCTTGTGAAATGGAGCTTTGTGCTCGTGTATCCCAGCTATCTCATTCAGCATAAATCCTAATATTCTATAATATTTTCATATTTGCGAGCATCCAATAGCTAAACTATTGTTTATTACGTGAATTATAGGCTTTGTACTTTAATCGCATTCTAACGGTGACACAGAGGCGACTCTGATGTTTGGTTCACTGTATTTTATTTAGAAAAAGTATCAACTGCACTGTCAAGTTAGCAATGCTGGAACTGATGTGTTTTGTGTGTGTGTGTGTGTGTGTGTGTCACTTCAACTGTTTCTTTATACAGGATGTGCACTGACGTCACTTTCCCGCCGGGACACCCCCTCACAGCAGAACTGAGTGGCCAAAGAGACGGCTGCATGAATGGATTTAACATGGAATCTGAGAAAATGTGAGTAACACAAATCACTTATAATCACTCCGTTCATTGTTCTGAGAGAAAACTGGACAACGCAGTATGTCTTTTCACATTTTCTCTGTGTAAAAACACCAAGAGAAGCAGGTCCCAGAGATGATTAAATCACTTCACACAATCTAACCCTAACCCTAACGCTTAAAGTTGCTTAAGGTTAAAGATAAGAACATAAACACAACATGTGAACACAATGCATTTATTTACACATTGAATGCTTATGCACCGAGACAGTGACACTTTGCATATGTTTAAACTTTAAACACTCTTAATGTTAACTCTTATTTATAATGCATCACTGTAAAAGGTTTATTTTTGTGTAATTTCACAATGAAAACAAAACATTGTGCTTTTGTAAAATAAAGAAAACAAGTCTAATGTTGCTTTCTGCCATTGGAGTTTCCTTTCTGTGAACAAATGAAGCCTGTCACAAAAATGAACTGAAACTCTGTGTTAACTGAGTATGTTAAGTGTGGCACTGTTTTTCCCCTTGTTTATCTGCTATTTAAATCAAATAAATGTCAAGTATTTATTCCTTCTATGTATATATGTACTGCAGACATATGTAACATAATTTAGTATAATATTTAGTATTTTCATGTTTAGGTGGAATTAGTTTTATTTGTACTACTGTCTGTCCAAAATAAATGAAAAGGAACCTAGTATAGAAGATTTTTTTTCTGTTGTACCAAAATCTTATCAAACCGTGACATCTGTGTACCATTACACCTCTAAAACTTGCTATAAACTGTGATTCTACACTGGATGCGGTGCCACAAATCTCCGACGGTAAACCTTTGCTGCATTATATTGTGACATAGCTACCGTCAGGAAGAACCAATGATTGGCTAAAGGCTCTTTTTCACGTCCAGTGTAGACAGCCTTTAAACTGTTCTTTGACTTCCTCTTTCTTTTTCTTAATTCCTCTAATACATTCAAACTCTTTATTATATTCTTTTATTGGGAGCTTTTGAAATCTTTTCTGAAGAATCTTCATCTCAAGGGTCATATGAAGTGCTTTTATTGTATTTTTGGCTCTTCGGTGGACACTATAAACTATCATCTTAAGGAGAGGACATTCTTCACAACATACTCTTGTGAGTGAACTGTGATATCAGTTATGTTTGGTGAGCGAATGCTGTAATATGAAGTGTGATTCCTCATTAAGGACAGTCCAGGCCTGTTAATTACTCCAGTGAATGTCACAGTCTGTATTTGAACAGTCCTGTACACCTCCGAAGGGAAATCAGCAGACCTCTGCTGGCACAGGAGAAGCTGACACCGTCATCATTCAGACCAACGCCTTCATCAAGAGATGCAGATCACAGCATCTGAAACAGTTAAAGCCCATAGAAGCGCTAAACTGCAGGTGATGGACACGTGCTGTTGCTATGGTTTCTATACTGTAGATCATCAGTTACTGTATAAAGACAAGGTTAATGAGGTGCATGTGTCGCTCTCAAGCTGCTGTCTTGTTCTTGTAATGATGAGTTTATTGTTTATGTCACTGCTGGTCAGAACAAACAGAACAAGAAGAAAAGTTATGTTTCTTCTGCAGTTTGTGACATACGTCTGAACTTCTTTTTACAGCAAGCTCTGGATTAAAACAAGTGTTTGCCATTAGCTAAAGCCAGGCTGTGCGCAGCTGCTTTTACAGAGAAAGACCACACACTGATTGAATAGTTTTACCTGACAGTATGAGCTCCAGCACATATTTAATAAGCTGTCATCCACAGAGCAGAGAGCTGAGCACGTGTTGACCGCTGCTTGACCGTCCATCTGTGTTTCTGAAACTCACCTGTGTTCACATGATACTAGATCTGTCTCTAAACAGACTCTAGCACTCCTCACTGTTTAACAACAACAACAAGTGCTTGCTTGTTTGATGCTTATTAGAGCGTGCATATGAAAGACTATTTCTACAGAAGAGTTTTATCTAATAACTTTTCTCATGCAATTATGATATATAATCTCACAATACTCAGAAAAAACTCCTAATTGTGAGATGATGACTTACAATTGCTAGTTTATAACGGAATTGTGAGATATCAACTCAGGATTGGGAGGAAAATAAAGTCACAATTAATTTTTATTTTGTGGTGGAACTGAAATGAGATATAACTGAAATATAAAGTGAAGTAAACTCTGTTTTCTTGAAAGTATGGATTTAGTTCTTGGAACTAGTTATGATTAGTGTGTGGTTTTGTATATCTGGTGTGTGTTTCTGCTGTCTGAGTGTCAGCTTTCAGAAACTGTGAGAACTAAAGGTTTTGTGTGTAGTTAAAACTGTAATAAGAAATATGAAGTCAGGACTAGTGTGAATGGGCTCAGTGAAGCAAACCAGTATCACACCAGTAAAGTTTTGATGGATGACGATTGTAATGACGGTAAAGATGATTACAGTGACACACAGACCGTGTATGTTCGCTCTTTGTTAGCACGTTTCAGTATGGTCACATGTCGGGCAGTGTTCTATTAGAGCAGGTTTGTGTAGCCGTTTGCAGCGGTCAGTGTTTATACTCATATCAACACTCACTCGGACAGAGGATCTGTTCACTGCTCATGCTGAGCTGCTTTCAGACTGATTCAGGATGTTTGGGTGTTTGGCTCAGTTTAGTGATTCTGAATGGATCTGTATGTATTTATATGCAGTCAGGTTATGGTGGTGTAGTGGTCAGTTGGGATCTCTGTGTGGTCATCTCTGGTCCTGCAGCTGGACTCATAGTTATTTGACTACACTATGTACAGAAAATCCTTTAAACAGATGAACTTATTCTTTCATCACAGTTTTTGCTGTTGCTCTATAAACATATATTTTTAATAATGAAAATTTAAAAATGTATCAAGTTATCTTGTGTGTGTGTGAGAGAGAGAGATAGTGTGTGTGTTTGTGTGTGTGAGTAAGTGTGTGTGTGTGTGTGTGTGTGTGTGTGTGAGTGCCTGTGTGTGCGTGTGTGTGTGTGTGTGAGAGTGCCTGTGTGTGTGTGTGTGTGTGTGCGTGTGTGTGTGTGTGTGTGAGAGTGCCTGTGTGTGTGTGTGTGTGTGTCCAGGGCTGTGTTCTGGTCATCATGGCAGCTGCTGGTTGATTGGCTCAGTGCTCAGTGCTGGTGATAGTAACAGATGTCTCCTCACTACAGTGGACGGGCGACAGAATGACCCTTGACCACGGGACACCGGCAGACGAGGACATGCAGTACGTCCTTTAACACTCGTACTTTAAACACCAGTGTGTGTGTGTGTGTGTGTGTGTGTGTGTGAACACACTGATGAAGAGTTCATCTTCATCTATTCGTATCATTTGCCTATTATTATTTTAGTATCATTGAGACACTATTATAGCTTCCCTAGGGAAAAATAAACATACTAACATGTATTTAAATTACATTTATTTTATTCTAAGTAATTACAAATACATTTACGTATTTATGTACTTAATCAAATTCCCCACAGCTGTTTGTGTGAGTGTACTAAACAGGTATACTTCAAATCTGCTAAACTGGAAGAACTAATGTTGAGCTTGATGCTCTTTAATCGTGCAAAAGTGCTGCTGACGTCCAACTAAAGATATAAATATACTGAAGTGCATCTGATTGAGCTGAAGTGCAGCTGTTGTGAGCGATATTGTTCAAAGATCATTCAGTCCTCATCAGATTAAAACACACTTAGGTTTAATATCAAGAACAAGCATTGTGAGCAAGTAGTAGCCTACCCCAAATAAGTTTAATTATGATTTGTATAATGTTGCTGGTTACAGAGCTTATATTCTGCACTGATCCAGAAGGTGATGGAGGAATCCTACTGTTTCTGTTGAGGGACACCGAGTGATGTGAACTTCTAAAACTACACCGTCATTGAGCATCTATCTCCATCTGAAAGCTCAGCTGAGTCCATGATCACCAGTGCTTCTCCTCCTCTAAGCGTGTTCTTTGCATGTGCACAGAGATAATTAAGAGGTGGGCGCTGTCCCAAAGCCCAGCGGCTCATCTGTGGGGTGTCAGTGAGGTTTAGTGAGCCTGAAGGAGCAGACGTCCTGACCTCAAGGAGATGAATGTGTTCTGCTCCAGACATCACCACACACCTGCTGCAGCTGTAGAGCAGACACACCATGAACCGGATCAACACAAACACCGGAGACTGATGAGTGTGTGATCCTGGATCAGTGTTTCTGGCTCCAGTGATCTTCACTGAGGAGCGTCAGTCTTTCAGACATGAGAAGTGTCTTACAGACGTCTTTCACCCGTAAATGATCATTCTGTCACTCTTATGACATTATTACAGTGAAACACTACAATACACAATCAAATTCAAAATATAACCCTAGTAAAAACTATATATTTAAAATACATTTATTTCAATCTAAGTACAGTTTCACCATATTTACTGACCATATTCATGTATTTTAATGTCGCTTTTAATTAAGATTGTATGATCTTTGAATAATATCAAACTTTAAATGCAAGTTTTTTAAGTGTCCCTGAAGTAGACTCACTTCCACTTCAGCACAGTAAAATATATGAAGAATATTTTAATCATACTTCATCACTACCGCTGCACTATTAAAGAGCATCGAGTACAAAATTAGTTCCAGTTCAGCAGACTTGCAGTATACCAGTTTAGCACACTAACAGGACAACTGCAGGACAGAACTATACAAAGATATTTAGCAGGAAATAAATGTATTTCAAATGCATTTAAGTATATTTAATTTTCACTAGTCAGTGTTTATGATTTATGTTTATGAACAATACTTTGTCATTTTGCTTCTCCAGTAAATCTACATTGAAAATGGAAAATACGGAGGAA
This sequence comes from Carassius auratus, assembly GCF_003368295.1. Classification (NCBI taxonomy): domain Eukaryota; kingdom Metazoa; phylum Chordata; class Actinopteri; order Cypriniformes; family Cyprinidae; genus Carassius; species Carassius auratus. The sequence goes on along the minus strand of NC_039251.1, from coordinate 4,686,315 downwards.
ATGCAGCACTTTTTGAAGATACATTAAAAGTCATTCCCACACTGCAAAAAAATTTTTTTTTTAAGAAATAAAAAAGTAATGGAGATCTGTTCGAAGTTGTATTTTCAGCGTTGAAGCATTGCTAATACGATACTTTAATAATGTATTGCATTCCTTTCAATATTGAACAATTTTGCCGCATAAAACCTGCAGAAACCCTGAGTTAAAAATATTTAAAATTCACAAGCGTTTATTGCTGATGAGTAAATGTGTAAATATCATGAGCTTGTGTCAAACAGATTTTATTTCAGACTTTTAACAAAAAAGCCATTCAGAAACGCATTGACTTCAGGCCAGAAGTGATAAAACAGATCCATGGCCCCTGCAGCTCTCTATGCTGCTTCAGCTTAATGAAGAAGACACTGAGGTTTGATGGCTGTGTGTGGATGTCAGAGTACGAGCTTCTCGTCTGTGCTTCAGATGTTCTGTTGATTCTCTAGGGCTTGGAGCGAGGGACAGAGCAGTCAGTCACCGGATCACTGATCAATTCATACACACCATCAGCTTCAGAAGTCACCGATCGATCAGGAGGCTCTCACACTAATCAAGCTCCTCAGAGCCGAGTCTCTCGCTGTGTGTGATCTGATGCAGTCTGAGGACTGCTATATTTAGAGCCTCTTCCAGCTAATTAAAGGAGAGGAGCGCGAGCGTGTGACCGTGTTCATGCGGAGTGAGATCGCACACACGGTTTTCTCTTCCTGCATGTGTTTAACAGCATAGTGTCTCTACTCCTTCCCCTTCTTTCTCCACACTAATGTTTACATTTGTTTTGCAGTTTACTAAAACCATGAAACATTTTCTTTGCTTCAAATAAATGTTAACTTAGATAAGCCATTAAAAAACATATTTCAGTTATGTTCAATATTTACAAGGCAACATTTTTTCATATTCATTTAACTTGATGTAATAAAATGACTAGAAATAAAACTGAAATAAAAATGTATATAAAATATATAGACATCTTTATAAACAACTAAAACTAATACAAATAACAAAAACACAACTAAAATTAACATAATTCAGAATATCAACAAAAACTGTAGTAATATCACAATTATTCTCAAATAGCACTAATTAAAAGTCATGTGCAATTGTGTTTGTAATTCTGCTGATTTAGTTTAAAGATTGATGTTTTGATAGAAAAGAGTTTGAAGATCAGAAACATAATGTAGAGCAACTTTATTACTTTGTAAAAGAATGGTTACATGCCTTTATAATGTGTTATAAAAGTTTTAATGCATTTATTATGTTATGTAATGCTAATTATAATAAATTTAACCATCTCATGATTAATTGTAACCACGGTTAATGCATTATAACACTTAACAATTAATTGTTACACTATGCATTTTTGGTTATAATCATTTATGACAATATATATTCTTTACAATGCACTTTATGAATAATTACAATGCATTATAACCTTTAATAACCCTTTTATAATGCATTATGCACAAAGACTTTAAGTCAAGTGTTACCAAATGATTTTCAAAGTTATAAATAAAGGAAAATCAGGAATAGGAATAAATAAGGAATATACAGATCTGGTGTGCGCTTCGGCTGTTTGAGAGTCAGCTTTCAGAAACTGTGTGACAAACGAAGATTGTGTGTGTGAGCAGATGAAGAAACTGTAATATCTGCTCACAGTGTGTTTTGATGGACAAACTACATGTTAACTTATTCTACTAACCCTAAGTTAACAGTCTACTGATAGTATAATCAGAGTTAGTTAACATCTAGTAGTTAGTAGAATGTTCAAAGTGGACTATCAAAATAAACTGTAACCTGTATTTTTTTCTGTAAAGTCACTAAATCCCTGAAACTTTTCTCTAATTAGCTTTAACAATGAGTGTTGTTCTGATGCTGGCTGTGATTGTATGAGCATCACACACTGAACTTGCTGTAGTGCTGTGAGCCAGACACTTACACCTCCATAAAAATAACCCTGCATCTGCCTCAGAAGTGTAAATTAATGAAAAACGCTCATGCCATCTGTGCTGCTTCTCTGGTGTGTGTGTTTTCCCTTTGAATGAAGTCGATTTTTCTAAACCAGTTTATTCAGTTTATTCCCTTTAAAAAAGTTATTAAAAAGTCTTAAACTTACCTTCTTAAAACCTGCAAACAAATTGATTCAGGAATCAATTTAGTGTAAGTGACTCAAACCCGTTCACACTACATTGATTTAATGTGAAAATGTTACAAAACATACCTTAGGAAAAAAAGTGAAAAAATACATAAATGCATACATATATAAAATAAATGAGAAACAGAACCAGCTGAAAGACTCAAAACTGTTGTGTCAGTGTGGTCTGACCTTAATTACATTCTATTTTACAGTTTTTTACAATTGCTATGTTTTTTCAATACCTTTAACAAGTTTACTAAACTCTTAACACGGTTAGCACAACATCCGTCTTCGTAAGCTACACAATTAACACATTTCTTGTTGCTTTGATACAAAATGCATAGAGTTAACACCAATTTTAAATGCTTGAACTTATTTTACACACAAGCACAACCAAGATCAAAACAATGTAATTTTACAGTTAAATTTACAAATGATTTCACAATGTATGTCAGTACAAATAACATCTTGTTCTAAACATAACTTATATAGACTGAATTCAAAGTGAACAGCTGTTCATATTCTGCATTTAAACACAAATATATTACCTGTATTTTATTCCATTGGAATAGGACAAGGGAGAGGAGTGGGGCGAGGACAAGGACAAGGGAGAGGAGTGGGGCAAGGACAAGGACAAGGGAGAGGAGTGGGGCAAGGACAAGGACAAGGACAAGGGAGAGGAGTGGGGCAAGGACAAGGACAAGGGAGAGGAGTGGGGCAAGGACAAGGACAAGGGAGAGGAGTGGGGCAAGGACAAGGACAAGGGAGAGGAGTGGGGCGAGGACAAGGACAAGGGAGAGGAGTGGGGCAAGGACAAGGACAAGGGAGAGGAGTGGGGCAAGGACAAGGACAAGGGAGAGGAGTGGGTCAAGGACAAGGACAAGGGAGAGGAGTGGGGCAAGGACAAGGGAGAGGAGTGGGGCAAAGACAAGGGAGAGGAGTGTGGAAAAGACAAGGGAGAGGAGTGGGGCAAGGACAAGGGTGAGGAGTGGGCAAGTATGAGGACAAGAGAGAAGAGTGGGGCAAGGACAAGGGAGAGGAGTGGGGCAAGGACAGGGGAGAGGAGTGGGGCAAGGATAAGGACAAGGGAGAGGAGTGGGGCAAGGACAAGGACAAGGGAGAGGAGTGGGGCAAGGACAAGGACAAGGGAGAGGAGTGGGGCAAGGACAAGGGAGAGGAGTGGGGCAAGGACAAGGGAGAGGAGTGGGGCAAGGACAAGGACAAGGGAGAGGAGTGGGGCAAGGACAAGGCAGAGGAGTGGGGCAAGGACAAGGACAAGGGAGAGGAGTGGGGCAAGGACAAGGGAGAGGAGTGTGGAAAAGACAAGGGAGAGGAGTGGGGCAAGGACAAGGGTGAGGAGTGGGCAAGTATGAGGACAAGAGAGAGAAGTGGGGCAAGGACAAGGGAGAGGAGTGGGGCAAGGACAAGGGAGAGGAGTGGGGCAAGGACAAGGACAAGGGAGAGGAGTGGGGCAAAGACAAGGGAGAGGAGTGTGGAAAAGACAAGGGAGAGGAGTGGGGCAAGGACAAGGCAGAGGAGTGGGGCAAGGACAAGGACAAGGGAGAGGAGTGGGGCAAAGACAAGGGAGAGGAGTGTGGAAAAGACAAGGGAGAGGAGTGGGGCAAGGACAAGGGTGAGGAGTGGGCAAGTATGAGGACAAGAGAGAGGAGTGGGGCAAGGACAAGGGAGAGGAGTGGGGCAAGGACAAGGGAGAGGAGTGGGGCAAGGACAAGGACAAGGGAGAGGAGTGGGGCAAGGACAAGGGAGAGGAGTGGGGCAAGGACAAGGACAAGGGAGAGGAGTGGGGCAAAGACAAGGACAAGGGAGAGGAGTGGGGCAAGGACAAGGGAGAGGAGTGGGGCAAGGACAAGGACAAGGGAGAGGAGTGGGGCAAGGACAAGGGAGAGGAGTGGGGCAAGGACAAGGGAGAGGAGTGGGGCAAAGACAAGGGAGAGGAGTGTGGAAAAGACAAGGGAGAGGAGTGGGGCAAGGACAAGGGTGAGGTGTGGGCAAGTATGAGGACAAGAGAGAGGAGTGGGGCAAGGACAAGGGAGAGGAGTGGGGCAAGGACAAGGGAGAGGAGTGTGGCAAGGACAAGGACAAGGGAGAGGAGTGGGGCAAAGACAAGGACAAGGGAGAGGAGTGGGGCAAGGACAAGGGAGAGGAGTGGGGCAAGGACAAGGACAAGGGAGAGGAGTGGGGCAAGGACAAGGGAGAGGAGTGGGGCAAAGACAAGGGAGAGGAGTGTGGAAAAGACAAGGGAGAGGAGTGGGGCAAGGACAAGGGTGAGGTGTGGGCAAGTATGAGGACAAGAGAGAGGAGTGGGGCAAGGACAAGGGAGAGGAGTGGGGCAAGGACAAGGGAGAGGAGTGTGGCAAGGACAAGGACAAGGGAGAGGAGTGGGGCAAAGACAAGGACAAGGGAGAGGAGTGGGGCAAGGACAAGGGAGAGGAGTGGGGCAAGGACAAGGCAGAGGAGTGGGGCAAGGACAAGGACAAGGGAGAGGAGTGGGGCAAGGACAAGGGAGAGGAGCGGGGCAAAAAAGACAAGGTAGAGGAGTGGGGCAAGGACAAGGGAGAGGAGTGGGGCAAAGACAAGGGAGAGGAGTGTGGAAAAGAAAAGGGAGAGGAGTGGGGCAAGGACAAGGGTGAGGAGTGGGGCAAAGACAAGGGAGAGGAGTGTGGAAAAGACAAGAGAGAGGAGTGGGTCAAAGACAAGGGAGAGGAGTGTGGAAAAGACAAGAGAGAGGAGTGGGTCAAAGACAAGGGAGAGGAGTGTGGAAAAGACAAGAGAGAGGAGTGGGTCAAAGACAAGGACAAGGGAGAGGAGTGGGCAAGTATAAGGACAAGAGAGAGGAGTGGGTCAAAGACAAGGACAAGGGAGAGGAGTGTGGAAAAGACAAGGGAGTGAGGTGTGGGCAAGTATGAGGACAAGAGAGAGGAGTGGGGCAAGGACAAGGGAGAGGAGTGGGGCAAGGACAAGGGAGAGGAGTGTGGCAAGGACAAGGACAAGGGAGAGGAGTGGGGCAAAGACAAGGACAAGGGAGAGGAGTGGGGCAAGGACAAGGGAGAGGAGTGGGGCAAGGACAAGGCAGAGGAGTGGGGCAAGGACAAGGACAAGGGAGAGGAGTGGGGCAAGGACAAGGGAGAGGAGCGGGGCAAAAAAGACAAGGGAGAGGAGTGGGGCAAGGACAAGGGAGAGGAGTGGGGCAAAGACAAGGGAGAGGAGTGTGGAAAAGACAAGGGAGAGGAGTGGGGCAAGGACAAGGGTGAGGAGTGGGGCAAAGACAAGGGAGAGGAGTATGGAAAAGACAAGAGAGAGGAGTGGGTCAAAGACAAGGGAGAGGAGTGTGGAAAAGACAAGAGAGAGGAGTGGGTCAAAGACAAGGGAGAGGAGTGTGGAAAAGACAAGAGAGAGGAGTGGGTCAAAGACAAGGACAAGGGAGAGGAGTGGGCAAGTATAAGGACAAGAGAGAGGAGTGGGTCAAAGACAAGGACAAGGGAGAGGAGTGTGGAAAAGACAAGGGAGAGGAGTGGGGCAAGGACAAGGGAGAGGAGTGTGGCAAGGACAAGGACAAGGGAGAGGAGTGGGGCAAAGACAAGGACAAGGGAGAGGAGTGGGGCAAGGACAAGGGAGAGGAGTGGGGCAAGGACAAGGCAGAGGAGTGGGGCAAGGACAAGGACAAGGGAGAGGAGTGGGGCAAGGACAAGGGAGAGGAGCGGGGCAAAAAAGACAAGGGAGAGGAGTGGGGCAAGGACAAGGGAGAGGAGTGGGGCAAGGACAAGGGAGAGGAGTGGGGCAAAGACAAGGGAGAGGAGTGTGGAAAAGACAAGGGAGAGGAGTGGGGCAAGGACAAGGGTGAGGAGTGGGGCAAAGACAAGGGAGAGGAGTGTGGAAAAGACAAGAGAGAGGAGTGGGTCAAAGACAAGGGAGAGGAGTGTGGAAAAGACAAGAGAGAGGAGTGGGTCAAAGACAAGGGAGAGGAGTGTGGAAAAGACAAGAGAGAGGAGTGGGTCAAAGACAAGGACAAGGGAGAGGAGTGGGCAAGTATAAGGACAAGAGAGAGGAGTGGGTCAAAGACAAGGACAAGGGAGAGGAGTGTGGAAAAGACAAGGGAGAGGAGTGGGTCAAAGACAAGGGAGAGGAGTGTGGAAAAGACAAGAGAGAGGAGTGGGTCAAAGACAAGGACAAGGGAGAGGAGTGGGCAAGTATAAGGACAAGAGAGAGGAGTGGGTCAAAGACAAGGACAAGGGAGAGGAGTGGGCAAGTATAAGGACAAGGGAGAGGAGTGGGTCAAAGACAAGGACAAGGGAGAGGAGTAGGCAAGTATAAGGACAAGAGAGAGGAGTGGGTCAAAGACAAAGACAAGGGAGAGGAGTAGGCAAGTATAAGGACAAGAGAGAGGAGTGGGTCAAAGACAAGGACAAGGGAGAGGAGTGGGCAAGTATAAGGACAAGAGAGAGGAGTGGGTCAAAGACAAAGACAAGGGAGAGGAGTGGGGCAAGGACAAGGGAGAGGAGTGGGGCAAGGACAAGGACAAGGGAGAGGAGTGGGGCAAGGACAAGGGAGAGGAGCGGGGCAAAGAAAAGGGAGAGGAGTGGGGCAAGGACAAGGGAGAGGAGTGGGGCAAGGACAAGGGAGAGGAGTGGGGCAAGGACAAGGACAAGGGAGAGGAGTGGGGCAAAGACAAGGGAGAGGAGTGGGGCAAGGACAAGGGAGAGGAGTGGGGCAAGGACAAGGGAGAGGAGTGGGGCAAGGACAAGGGAGAGGAGTGGGGCAAAGACAAGGGAGAGGAGTGGGGCAAGGACAAGGGAGAGGAGTGGGGCAAGGACAAGGGAGAGGAGTGTGGCAAGGACAAGGGAGAGGAGTGGGGCAAAGACAAGGACAAGGGAGAGGAGTGGGGCAAGGACAAGGGAGAGGAGTCGGGCAAAGACAATGGAGATAAGTGGGGCAAGGACAAGGCAGAGGAGTGGGGCAAAGACAAGGGAGAGGAGTGGGGCAAGGACAAGGACAAGGGAGAGGAGTGGGGCAAGGACAAGGCAGAGGAGTGGGGCAAAGACAAGGGAGAGGAGTGGGGCAAGGACAAGGCAGAGGAGTGGGGCAAAGACAAGAGAGAGGAGTGGGCAAGGACAAGGACAAGGGAGAGGAGTGGGTAAAGACAATGGAGATAAGTGGGGAGAGGACAAGGGAGAGGAGTGGGCCAAGGACAAGGACAAGGGAGAGGAGTGGGGCAAAGACAAGGGAGAGGAGTGGGGCAAGGACAAGGGAGAGGAGTGGGGCAAAGACAAGGCAGAGGAGTGGGGCAAAGACAAGGGAGAGGAGTGGGGCAAGGACAAGGCAGAGGAGTGGGGCAAGGACAAGGGAGAGGAGTGGGGCAAAGACAAGGCAGAGGAGTGGGGCAAAGACAAGGGAGAGGAGTGGGGCAAGGACAAGGCAGAGGAGTGGGGCAAAGACAAGAGAGAGGAGTGGGCAAGGACAAGGACAAGGGAGAGGAGTGGGTAAAGACAATGGAGATAAGTGGGGCGAGGACAAGGGAAAGGAGTGGGCCAAGGACAAGGACAAGGGAGAGGAGTGGGGCAAAGACAAGGGAGAGGAGTGGGGCAAGGACAAGGGAGAGGAGTGGGGCAAAGACAAGGGAGAGGAGTGGGGCAAAGACAAGGGAGAGGAGTGGGTAAAGACAATGGAGATAAGTGGGGCGAGGACAAGGGAGAGGAGTGGGCCAAGGACAAGGACAAGGGAGAGGAGTGGGGCAAAGACAAGGGAGAGGAGTGGGGCAAAGACAAGGGAGAGGAGTGGGCAAGGATAAGGACAAAAATTCTTCTGATGCAGAAGAATCATCTGTTTATGTATATAACAGTATACAGTTGTATGTATGGGTATATTATTTGCAAAGTGAATGTTTCTTTTTTAATGTTGAAAAAATATATTCAAATGTCCAGTTTCTTGTTGTATTTATAACATTATTTAAAAGTTACAAAAATGTTTCTTAAATATTTTATTAATTTAGATTTTCCCAAAATATGTTTATCTGAATGTTTATTTTGAATGTTTCAAGAATGTTAAAATGTCCAGTTTTCTTGTTGTGATCAAAACATTATTTAAAGGTTACAAAAACATTTGACAACTTTATTTTTAATTTAAAATATATCAGTATTGTAATATTTATTTCCAATATTCTAAACATTAAACATTCAAATTTAAATTTTTCTTGTTGTAATTACAGTTTTATAAATTAATCTATGGCTCCATTTCTATGCATATGCACATATACACTGTACATACTGTATGTATGAAGGATGAATTCTACACAGTTACGCTACTGACTTGTTAGAGTTTGCACAGATTCTATTGTGAAGCTGCTGTGAAACAATCTATACTGTATAAAGCACTTGATAGATAGATAGATAGATAGATAGATAGATAGATAGATAGATAGATAGATAGATAGATAGATAGATAGATAGATAGATAGATAGATGTTTCTCCATCGGGTCTCAGTGTCTTCTCTCTTCATCTGAATCCTGGAGGAATTCTGCTAACTTTGTTTCTGAAAGTGACATCGTGAAGAAAGTTCTGCTCATTGGGTTGCCACGACAACCATTTCCAAGAGAGAGGCAGAAGAAGAAGCTGGAGATGAAGCGTTCAGAAGACAGGAGAGAGACACCAGGCCTGTCAGGACATCCAGACTCACAAACCGTGTGTGTGTGTGTCTCTTTGTGTGTGTGAGTACTGCATATGGATTTATATACTGTGTGTGTGTGTGTGTGTGAGCGTGTGTTTGTTTGTGTGAGTGTGTGTGTGTGTGTGTCTCTGTGTGTGAGTACTGCACATGGATTTATATACTGTGTGTGTGTGTGTGTGTGTATAACCTTCAGCTTTATATGAAGGTATAGGAGATTCTATCGCTTGTGATCATGCAGTATAATAATGTTTTTAGCGCCTGTCTTTAGGGTTCATGTATGTCCTAGTTTATGTTTGATTGACACACAGATTATTGCTGCATCTTCAAGAAATCTGAATTGCATGTAATGGTAAGAAAATCCTTGCGATGGGATTTGCATTCAGGTCGAATCAGCTTCTTCCTCTTGTTTCCAGCTCTGACAGAGAAACACCAGCATCTTCTCAGATTATCCA
>NC_039251.1:4646280-4663780 GCF_003368295.1 Carassius auratus | reverse complement strand
CACTGATCACACACTATCACACCACTGATCACCACCACTGGTCACACCACTGATCACACACTGATCACACACTTATCACACACTGATCACACTCTGATCACACACTGATCACACACTGGTCACACACTGATCACACACTGATCACACACTGATCACACACTGATCACACACTGATCAGATCACACACTGATCACACACTGATCACACACTGATCACACACTGATCCCACACTGATCACACACTGATCACACACTGATCACACACTGATCACACACTGATCACACACTGATCACACACTGATCACACACTGATCACACACTGATCACACACTGATCAGATCACACACTGATCACACACTGATCACACACTGATCACACACTGATCCCACACTGATCACACACTGATCACACACTGATCACACACTGATCACACTCTGATCACACACTGATCACACTCTGATCACACACTGATCACACACTGATCACACACTTATCACACACTGATCACACTCTGATCACACACTGATCACACACTGGTCACACACTGATCACACACTGATCACACACTGGTCACACACTGATCACACACTGATCACACACTGGTCACACACTGATCACACACTGATCACACACTGATCACACACTGATCACACACTGATCGATCTCAATCTTGCACGGTCAGATCATTCTGATTCTCATCAATCAGGCATTCACACATATGTGTGCTCTCTGAACACTCTGGGGTTTTTATTTATTTTTATCTTTTTTTTTGTGATTTAGTTTTTCATCCATTGAGAATCCCTCAGTGTGTGCATTTTGATGCAGTTTTCATTCATTTTCTTCACTAAACACCTTTTAATTAGAAGATCTGGAGATCCAGGAGAGAGTTCAGTAAACGACAGCGTGTCGAGATCAGGATAAATGTCAGAGACTTCACACACTCATTAATGAAGACACTCGTTCCTGCAGCTCCGCTTCGGGCACACACACACACACACACACACACACACACACACACACACACACAGGAGCCTGGTCTGAGTGAGTGTGTTTAATCGTGTGAGTTCAGAGCAAACACTGAGTGTCATATTGAGCTGCTTCAGCGAGATCAACACACGTTATCCTCTGGAGATCAGAGCTGAACTCCTGTAGACATGAACAAACCGCTCCTGTGTTTCTGGGCCCTTCAGAAGATGCTCATATGAAACAAGGGCTTTATTAACGCTGATCGTGTACAGTAAGATCAGAGTAATCAGAGTAATCAGAGTAATGAGAGTAATGAGAGTACAGGCTGTGATGAAGGACTGAGTCCAGACACAGTACGTGCTCCAGGAAAACATCAGCAGAATGATGAAGGTTCAAATTAACAAACACCTACTTTACATACAAACAGTAGAAGCAATCGAAATCAATAAGAAGAAAACAGATAGAATACAAATAGAATAGAGCGAGCTAGTGTTAGATTTCCATTTATTTATTTATTTAAATATCCACCTTTTCCCTGATGTACAAACGCCGCCTTTTCTAAATTCTATGGGTGTAGCTTCCGGTCTGTTTTTAGCTGTAGAATGGTTTTGCTGTTTGATATCGATAATCGATGTGTCCAATCATATTATTTGAATCTGTTCTCTTAATTAATAACACACTGGTTAGTGTTCAGTTTTACCGTAAGTTGTTATTCTCCTCGTTATGGACCTATAGCAGCTAATGACACTGAACTCTCAGACAGAGACTCAGCTCCATGAGGAAAAACAATTGATTCATCCGAGCATAAACTAAACACTGAAGAACAGTAAAAATGATCATAAGTAAGTTATATGATGCATATATTTAGTAAAAAGCTCCTCTCTAGCTTACTAATGAGCTTATGGCCACCAAATATCAAAATGATTATTATTATTATTTCCCTGAGGTAAAAGCCGTTATATTAACATCTTGAGACTGATTTCAGGAAGGTGTCCTCTTTCTCTTATCTCCAGATGTTTATTCATGTTTATTTTGTGCTGTAACTCTTATTAAAGCAGATCAGATATATATATATATCAGATATGAAACGTCACAGCACAAAGCTTCCTGTGATTATTGGATGGGAAGCGCGTTACACAGTTCCACTCATTATCTCGAGACAGACCTGACTCACCGACTCATGGGAGTCAAGAATCCATAAAGAGATTCAGTTGATATTGAGAAATCTATATTATTTACCTAGCCCTAGTTTTACAGTGAAATGTCACTGTTCCCAGTCAATAATCACGGATGAATCCTCGTCTGATGATGCTGGAGATGAGAACAAAACATGTGATCCAAGAATGTTTTACCAAGCTTTCTGTTATGTTACGAAAATGTTATTTCTGAATATCGTCTGAACATACCAATTCTTTGAAAGTTTAAAGAATGTATTTTTTATGCAAATGTTAGGTTTCATTGTATGTTTGTGTAAACATTAGGGGAATGTGAGGTTTGAGTGTTGTGAAACTGAAGAGATGATCCAGCTCTCAGTCTAATCTGAGCATGTTTAGAGCAGATGATGTTAGGGTTAGGATGTTTCTCGCTCTGAGCTGTGGATGTTTCTGATCTTGGCTCTTGTGTTAGCTGTTCTTGTGTCTTCAGGATCAGCGGGAGCAGGATTGTGATAAACCAGCCTCTCTTTCCCTGCGCTCGAGGCGCTTGAGTAATGTGATGCTCGCCAGCGGTCTTCTCTTTTTAATTGCTCCAGTTTCTTCTCCCGGTCGACGCGGCGCACACAATGGAGTCTGAGAGCGGCGTGAGTGCATTAATCACGTCTGTCTGCGGGAGAAGTGCACACGGACACATCTGCAGGACTCTGAATGTTATCTCAGCGACACACGGGCGATCAGTGTGCTGACACCAGCTCTCCAGCAGCTGCAGGATCAGCAGAAGTCTTCAGAGACCGTGCTGGAGCTGATGGAGACACATGCATCTCATATCCTCTCAATAAAACTACAATTATCAGCAGTGTGTGGTGGCAGCTCTTGTGCTCATTTATTATTTGAGAATTAATTAAGAGCTGGCTGTGCACCAACTGCTATTTTACGCAGAAAGTTGGCAACGAAACAGCACAATGTGAAACTGAAGCCTGTTCAATCAAGCTGAAAATAACTGCGGTGAGATTTAGTCTTCTCCATCCTGCGGTGTGGGAGGTTTGTGCTTCTGAGCGCTGAAGCTGTGAGTCAAGTCGTTTTCACTTGGCAGGAGATTTGATTTCGTTGCATTCAATCTACACATTCGATAAGTTAATGCATTCCCTGGGAATCGAACGCTTGACCTTGTGTTGCAAGCGCCATGATCTGTTGACTGAGCTCCAGGAAAGCTTTGCTCCTCAGCTTTTCTATAAATAATATTCAGTAAGATATTTAAACGGTCAGAGACTTTATGGCTTTCTCTGCATGCACACACATGTGCTCTTATTTCATTAAAACTGTTTATCCTGAAAGAATATAGAAGTGAATGACAACATGCCCCCTAGGTAGAGCACATGATAGTTATATGAGTAAAGGGGACATGACTAAATATTGTGTCACTTAAAGACAATTATCCCAGTCAGCAAGCAGTTTCGGCCCAGATCTGGCCCACATTTGGCCCACATGGATTTCAAGCAATAAAAATATTTAGTCTGGGATTAAGCTTTTTACACAACAATACAATTTTTAATAATTAAAAATAAACTACTTTTGGAGTGACAATGAACATAACAAAACAGAGTTATACAGCATTGAAAAGAAAACACTTTCAGAAAACTATGAAGATATTAACAGGATGTCTGTAACCTATGTGTGTTTTATTTTTTATTTTTTTTAACGGTTTATTAACTTTGTTAGACTCAACAAACTGACTGTTAATATATAATACTGTATCCATCACATCTGACATGTTTCTCACTGACCTGCTGATAACTGGGACACTCTCTTATTTATTACTGCATCCCTCTGGAAGGAGTGTGTGTGCGTGTGTGTGTGTGTGTGTGTGCGTGTGTGTGTGTGTGTGTGCGCGTGTGTGTGTGTCAGTGTGTGTGTGCGTGTGTGTGTCATGCTGGAACACGATTGTGGTGTGTTATATAGTAACAGACATGCAGGTTAATATTATATGTTTATGGTTAGGCTTCACATAAATATGTCTCAATGAGGCTGTAGTGAGAGCACAGATGGTTCTCCTTCAGAGAAACAGAAATAGACTGAGATCAGTGAGTAGATGTGGTTGAGTGTAGAGCGGGTCACAGTGAGCCCACGCCGGTCAGAAACACTGCTGATTTAACTCTTTCCCAGTCACTGTTCGTATAGGAGTGTGTCTCCAGTGGTGTGTGTGGTCACAGTGTGGCGTGACAGAATCACTCGGCTGATCTCTGGGACGTCTGGATCATTTCAGCGAGGCACTGGTTTCTACAGTCTGTGTAAATCAGGTTCACACTAACATCTGAATGATGTCTCTGGAGCTGTGCGTCTGTACTAAAGCGACACGGCGATGGTAAACCTGAGATTTCAGTGCTTGATTTATTCATTCATATTAATGATTGTTAAGTGCCTCTTTGTGAAACATTTCCTTTCTTCTGAGAAACGTTTGTGAGTAAATGAAAACGCTTTATGAATAAACACGGCATCACTGAAATATCTATTTTTTACCGTTCTCACTTTTTTTTCCATCATCAAGATAAAGTCAGATAACTTTGATAGAAAGGTCTGTAATGAATCCTGTTAAATATGTGTCAGCTGTTAAATCTAAGAACACAATTAAATAAAACCATTCTAGATCAAACTAATTACAAGCAGAGCTTGATTTCCTTCAGTCTGTGATGGAAAAAGATCACATTAGCAATTAAAGACAAAACACTTCCGAGAACAAGCTCTCATTTCTGGTCCCAATGTTTTATTCATTTTACTGGAAAGTCCAGTTTTGTTATTCCCCGAGGAAGCTTTGAGTGATCAGTTGACAATAATGCTGAACAGTGAACATCTTTTGCTCCTTTGTTTTATATTTTAATGTACAACAACATTGGGTTTAATGGTTTTAGATGAATAAATCAGTCATTGACGTGACTGGAGCACTGCACTGAGCAGTCAGACACATGTCTGTTTATGATGCTGTATATCTCTTTATGTGCTCAGGAGTATTGGGGTACACCTCACATCAGAGTCAGAGTCAGATGATGGTGAAGGATGAGAACACCAGCTTCTTCAGCAGACAGAAGCATCTCGTGCACAGAAGCAGACAGTCACCAGGAATAAACACATGGACAACACACACAATCACAACAAACACTCTGATGGACTATTCATTTCTTCTTCAGATTTCTTTTCTCATTTGGGAGAGTGCACGCAATGTTTCAACACATAGATCATAGATGTGTTTTGCAGAAATCAAACAATAAAATATAAAAAATACACAATCACCATTTAAAGTTTACCCGGAATCATCTTCCATATCATCCACTGAAGATTCACTGTTTCTTCACAAGTTGGGTTTCACACTCAATAAAAAACAAGAAAATCTTTGGTTGTTTGAGCACTGAACAGAAGTGTGAGGAACTCATTCACCCTCACACACAAACAGAACATGAGCAGGTCATCTGTAGTGATGTATAACTGTGTTTGTGTGATCAGAGACTGGGTTTAATGGGAACTTCTTCTCTCTTTAATAGCTGAGACTCTGGGAATCCACTGAAGCGCTGTCGTCTGAACAACTCTCTCATGATCTCACTTATTTTCTCCATTTGCCGTTCCAGATTAAGAGCAGACCCACACACACAAATAATCAGCAAACACACAAATCAATAGATATTTTGAGCTGCGCTCGAGCACACGCCGTGTGTGTGTGTGTGTGTGTGTGTGTCAGTACTTTGGAGGGTATTTACATAATTTCACTCCTGTACTCCCCCGTAACCTGAGAGTGAGCCAGCATCATTTGTTAAGAGCGCTGCCCACACATGCACTGGATGGGCTCGTCAGCGGCACCCACACAGCGTTATATAAAACTAACAGCATCTCTTCACACACGCATGAACGTCAGCAGAGAGATCTTCACCGTGCAGCTCAGGGACAGAGGAAGAGGTCACGGGGTCATCTAAGGGCTCGGGTTCGAGCAGTCATGCTGTTGGGTCAGGGCTGATCCACCTGTGAATGGACAAACGGACAGAGGACTCAATAAACAGAGGCTCTCAGGCTTGATCTGGAGAAACACTGAGTGACAAACACAGCAACTAGCCTGTGTGCCTTATTAATGAGGCCAGCTTACGAATAATACAAAAATATATATTAAATTACATTGAATCAAAGCACTGTAGTATGCCTTCAACCAATCAAAGACAAAGCATCTTGTTAATTATATTTATTATATTATGAATGAAGCTGCAGCATCCAGAATAAACTATATCATAATTAATATTTAATAATTTATGAATTTAAATGTGAATATAAATGTGAATTATAAAAGTTGCACTTAATTTTTCACTTGTCAATTTTGAGGTTTTGTGCTATCTGGGTTTTTATAAAATAGAATCTTCGTAATAAAATCGACAAGTGGAAAGAAAACAACATCGTCTCTATATTCTAAGAGGTTTGTTCGTATTTCAATCAGTGATTTATACAATTTAGCATTTTACACCTAAAAACATGTTGAAAATGTTTTATTTTCTTCTTCTTTTCTTTCTCTGTTGACAGGATTTTCTGATTCATGGAGTTATAAAAAGAAAAATCTGTATAAATGTTTACAATTCTTTTATTATTATTATTATTATTATTATTATTTCAACAAACTCAAAGAATAATGTCGAACCTCATTTCAGATTTCTGTTCTGGACTATGCAAATGTATGCATATTTAAGTAGATAATGCACAATTAATAATTTGCATATTTAAACAGTCAATATCAGAAAACTTGTAACAAAAAGTGTTTACAATGGGTGTTTCAATGTCATCAATCAACTGGAAATTATGGAAGAATTATTTTTTTATCATATTCAGCTCACACAGCTGGTTAGTTGAGTCCTCACACAGCTGGTTAGTTGAATGCTCACACAGCTGGTTAGTTGAGTCCTCACACAGCTGGTTAGTTGAATGCTCACACAGCTGGTTAGTTGAGTCATCACACAGCTGGTTAGTTGAGTCATCACACAGCTGGTTAGTTGAGTCATCACACAGCTGGTTAGTTGAGTCCTCACACAGCTGGTTAGTTGAACGCTCACACAGCTGGTTAGTTGAGTCCTCACACAGCTGGTTAGTTGAGTCATCACACAGCTGGTTAGTTGAGTGCTCACACAGCTGGTTAGTTGAGTCCTCACACAGCTGGTTAATTGAGCGCTCACACAGCTGGTAGGTTGAGTGCTCACACAGCTGGTTAGTTGAGTGCTCACACAAATGGTTAGTTGAGCGCTCACACAGCTGGTTAGTTGAGCACTCACGCAGCTGGTTAGTTGAGTGCTCACACAGCTGGTTAGTTGAGTCCTCACACAGCTGGTTAGTTAAGTGCTCACACAGCTGGTTAGTTAAGTGCTCACACAGCTGGTTAATTGAGCGCTCACACAGCTGGTTAGTTGAGTCCTCACACAGCTGGTTAGTTGAGTCCTCACACAGCTGGTTAGTTGAGTCCTCACACAGCTGGTTAATTGAGCGCTCACACAGCTGGTTAGTTGAACGCTCACACAGCTGGTTAGTTGAGTGCTCACACAGCTGGTTAGTTGAACGCTCACACAGCTGGTTAGTTGAACGCTCACACAGCTGGTAGGTTGAGTGCTCACACAGCTGGTTAGTTGAGTGCTCACACAGCTGGTTAGTTGAACGCTCACACAGCTGGTTAGTTGAACGCTCACACAGCTGGTTAGTTGAATGCTCACACAGCTGGTTAGTTGAGTCCTCACACAGCTGGTTAGCTGAGTCATCACACAGCTGGTTAGTTGAGTCCTCACACAGCTGGTTAGTTGAGTCATCACACAGCTGGTTAGTTGAGTCCTCACACAGCTGGTTAGTTGAATGCTCACACAGCTGGTTAGTTGAGTCCTCACACAGCTGGTTAGTTAAATCCTCACACAGCTGGTTAATTGAGCGCTCACACAGCTGGTTAGTTGAGTCCTCACACAGCTGGTTAGTTGAGTGCTCACACAGCTGGTTAGCTGAGTCATCACACAGCTGGTTAGCTGAGTCATCACACAGCTGGTTAGTTGAGTCCTCACACAGCTGGTTAGTTGAGTCCTCACACAGCTGGTTAGTTGAATGCTCACACAGCTGGTTAGTTGAGTCCTCACACAGCTGGTTAGTTAAATCCTCAAACAGCTGGTTAGTTGAGTCCTCACTCAGCTGGTTAACTGAGTCCTCACACAGCTGGTTAGCTGAGTCCTCACACAGCTGGTTAGTTGAGTCCTCACACAGCTGGTTAGTTGAGTCCTCACACAGCTGGTTAGTTGAGTCCTCGTTGAGTCCTCACACAGCTGGTTAGTTGAGTCCTCACACAGCTGGTTAGTTGAGTCCTCGTTGAGTCCTCACACAGCTGGTTAGTTGAGTCCTCACACAGCTGGTTAGCTGAGTCCTCACACAGCTGGTTAGTTAAATCCTCACACAGCTGGTTAGTTGAGTCCTCACACAGCTGGTTAGTTGAGTCCTCGTTGAGTCCTCACACAGCTGGTTAGTTGAGTCCTCACACAGCTGGTTAGTTGAGTCCTCGTTGAGTCCTTACACAGCTGGTTAGCTGAGTCCTCACACAGCTGGTTAGTTGAGTCCTCACACAGCTGGTTAGTTGGTTAGTTGAATGCTCACACAGCTGGTTAGTTAAATCCTCACACAGCTGGTTAGTTGAGTCCTCACACAGCTGGTTAGTTGAGTCCTCGTTGAGTCCTCACACAGCTGGTTAGTTGAGTCCTCACACAGCTGGTTAGTTGAGTCCTCGTTGAGTCCTCACACAGCTGGTTAGTTGAGTCCTCACACAGCTGGTTAGCTGAGTCCTCACACAGCTGGTTAGTTGAGTCCTCACACAGCTGGTTAGTTGGTTAGTTGAATGCTCACACAGCTGGTTAGTTGAGTCCTCACACAGCTGGTTAGTTAAATCCTCACACAGCTGGTTAGTTGAGTCCTCACACAGCTGGTTAGTTGAGTCCTCACACAGCTGGTTAGTTGAGTCCTCGTTGAGTCCTCACACAGCTGGTTAGTTGAGTCCTCACACAGCTGGTTAGTTGAGCGCTCACACATTGAGTCCTCACACAGCTTGTTAGTTGAGTCCTCACAAAGATGGTTAGTTGAGTCCTTGTTGAGTCCTCACACAGCTGGTTTAATCTCAGAAGCTGACTCTACTAGTCGTGTATCTGGTCAGAAGAGCTGGACTAGTTCTGTTAATCACTGAATCAGCTGGTTTTTCACAATGAACGAGAATACAGTCGTTATGAATACTGAACGATCTGAATGAACAGAGTTCACTGAGAGATGATTTATAAACACTCTGTTGTTATTGAGTGTGTTAGCTGCAGAGCTAGCATGCTAACTGCTGCCAGATTCAGTCAGAGGTGGTGACAGATAATCACAATGCTTTATCTACATACCGTAGACTGTATAAAAACACAGATGAGTGTAAATATGATTTCTGTACCTACACACAGTTGTTTATAAACAGCTGATCATTTGCAATAACTGTTGGTAGTGTGTCTTTATATGGTCATGTATGACACGTGTATGTCACATACAGTCACAGATGCTTCAAGATTTAGCCTGTTTCATATACACCAACACACACACACACACACACACACACACACACACACACACACACACACACACACACACACACACACACAATGTGCTGTGTGTTTTGGTAAAAGATGCTACAGTACATTTAACTTGAACTCGTCATCAGCACTTGTTGTTGTCTGAGAGAGTAAAGTGAGTCTTCTGTGTGAGTGTGTGTGTGTCTATGTCATATAGTTGCGGTGTATTTGGGTGTTTTCAGTGCTGTTATCAGCAGTATTGTTCTGTGTGTGTCTGTGGCCTGTATCTGTCAGCAGCTGTTATTAATAGAGCTCTGGTGATGAATGAGCTGCTGAACACATGTACTGTACTACACCTGAGATCACACGCCTCAGAGCGCTTTAATCAGATGATAAGTGTGCGTGGATCATAAGACAAAACTCAATTAAAATTGTCTACTTAAAGATCAAAATTCGAAATATATTATATCATTTAAAATGCATAATTTGAGTTAGTGTGAAGAAAGGCTTATGGCTTCTCTCCTGAGACCACCATCATCACTCAAAGCATCGTTTTTATATTTGAATGTGGATTTTTATTTTAAATTTATTTTATTTTTTTAATCTATGCATGTGTTTGTGTCTGTATTTGCATACACTGAACAAAATTATAAATGCAACACTTTTATTTTTGCCCACAAAGTGTCCTTTTATTGTGGCCAGCCTAAGGCACACCTGTGCAATAATCACGCTGTCTAATCAGCATCTTGATATGCCACACCTGTGAGGTGGATGGAGAAGTGCTCACTAACACAGATTTAGACAGATTTGTGAACAATATTGGAGAGGGAAAAGGCCTTTTGTGTACATAGAAAGAGTCTTGGATCTTTAAGTTCAGCTCATGAAAAATGGGGGCAAAAACAAAAGTGTTGCAATATATATATTCACTTGCAATATATATCAGACGCGATCGGTAGACAGAAGCGGTGTTGTGTAGAATCTGTTTTAAAGCACGTGTAGCATGTTATTCAATCGACTGAAGTGTATGCGGGCTTTGAACTTGATTTACAGCGTCGTCTCTCACTGTGTTGTGTTAAGAGCAGTTGTGCCGTCTGAGACATTAAGCCGTGTGCAGTAATGGCCTGACCCGAGCCGAGGGCTGTGAATGGCAACTCGCTGCTTTCTTACAAAGCGTAATAGATGCAGTCACCATTAGAGCTGTCATCTCTCCTGACTGTATCATCATGTGTCGCTGCCTGCAGTTACACATAAAAGCCCTCCACGCTCGCTCTTAACATTTATCCTTACTTTTTGTGCCCCTCTCTCCTGGCCTTTCACTATGGAAATGTTCCTGACAGAATCTAGATGTTAAAGGAACCAGATCGGTGCTTTTTCTGCACCTCTTCCTCCATCATCCATTAGAGGCATTCATTCCCCGTCTCTATATGAAGCATCTGACACCAGGCATCTGTAGAGCTCTTCCTCTGACGCGGCGGGAGGCCGTATCCATCCACCTCTGAGTGCAGGTTTAACACCATTAGCACCTCACCCATCAGTCTTTCTTGTCTTCTGAGTGCTGGAGGTTTCTGGAGCCATCCATCAATGCAGCGGGTCACCGAGTCAATTAAGTTTCCACAATATTACAGTTTCACCAGAGAAGACAGTCTAGCACGCTTCGCCGGCTCAGTTCTCCAACAAAGTTGGAAGTCTGTGATATTCTGATGAAGAGCCTGGTGTTTTCAGCGGCATGCTCTGACCGAGTGTGTTGGGCGTTCCCATGAGTGGGAAGCGTGTCCTGTTTCTCCTCAGTGGGCCGTGTGATTCTGCGGCTCCCGTCAGATCCAGGTAGACCTGACCTGATTAGAGGAGGTGCCAGCAGAACGCCGGGTCCGTCCCGCGGTGCCCTTCATGTGCTGCTGTGATTGTGACCGTACTGCGGCTGAGATGATTCTCTTCTGTTCTATCCCTATATATATATTAGGGCTGGTCCGAATACAATTTTTTGAGCTTTAAAGCTTTGGTTGTAATCAACACCGCATATTCGAAGCTTCAGATGGAGGGCCTGAACATATTCTTCTCTCTAATAAAGTTAGACATATCTGTGTGTTTGTCTGTTTGCATTCATATTATGTAGAGAACCGTTCATCCAGTCGACTCTCTGCAGACCCAGGGGAGTGCAGTGTCACATTTGGTGCAATATGGACACGCAACATGTTCAGAATTAATAAGGTTTTAATAAACTACAGAACAGCGTGAGCCAGAAGCGGGCAGGGCTTATATGCTCTGAGAACAGACACTGTACTAGAGATACAAAACACACAGGTCTGTTAAGAGCAACACTTGTAATATAGACAGATTATTATTAGGCTGGGCTACTGGAAGATGTTTTTGCTGTTGTTGTTGTTGGTGCCATATTCGCAAGTATTTTCCAAGCAAATTAAGTGGCTGCTAAATGCTATAAATACTAAATTCTGTTGCAACTGTTTCTATTATTGCACTTGTATATAAAGCGCTGTATTTCATGCTCGTTATAGTGTGTGACATCACTATTGTTGTTGGTAATTGACCACCTCGGTGAGCCACGGTGTCATGATGATCATCACAGTCCTGTTGGTCACTCCATCTCAAGGGCTTCAAACATTGCAAAAATGGTTGCTTGTGCTTTTAAGACCCCTAGGAAGTTATTAGTTCCTGCAGCCGAGATGAATGACCCTTGCTGTTTAATTTCTACACAATGGCACACAAGTGTGTTAGATGTGTGTCTGGGTTTCGTAATGTGAGTTTTTAACTCGATTAAAAGGTCCAAACTAGGACTGGGTGGAATGAGGCTAGATGGGAGAAGCTACTAGTTATGTAGTTTATAGTCAAGTCAGCGTTATTTCTAGAGCACTTTATATACAATACAGACTGTGTCAAAGCTGCTTTCACAGAAATAAACAGAAAAATAACAGAATCAGTTCTGGAAACTCAACTATGGAGACAGTTTAGATTCTGCTGTTCAGACGCTGTTAAAGACAACAGTGTCATTATTAGGGTTAGGGTTAGGGTTAGGGTTAGCGTCAGTTCAGTTCAGATCAGATCAGATAGGGCTGCATGATATATCACGTTTTAATTGTGATCATGATTTCTGTCTGTGATATTTGCCCTCTGGTAATTTATCCTGAAAACATTCCAATTTAATTTGGCATCAGATACTGCATTCGATGTCTTTGTGTGAAGCGGTGTGTGAAAATGAAGAGCTGAATGAGTCCCAGACAAGTCAAGAAGAACTTGTGAAGCGCTGACTACATCCGTGTATAATCCAGATAGATCTGCTTGTGCTTTATGTCCATCAAGTTAAAAATTATTAGTGGAGTAAATAATCAAATGAGTTGAGTGCTTCTCATTTTATATAATTCACTGCATTGTACAGAAAAACTTGTCTGGGAGCATAACCACATTATTTATCAACTTTGTTTTCGATTTCACCAGCAAATATCCATATATCCTGCTATAGCATTGGTGGTTGTACTGTCTAGGTGGAGTCTTCTTTTGTGCCATTTCTGAGCTGGTTTTGATGGAGACTCTGTGTTGTAGAGTTGATGTGATGAGTGTTGAGCTTCTCGAGGGATTCTGTGGAGCGTCTCCAGTGTGATGTTAGTTCGACACATCTCTGGTGTGACAGGAGGCAGAGATTGGTCATTGTGTTAGACTAACAGGTTAGGCTTCAACATGACTGTCATGCTGCTGGTTTGTTAGGCCTCACTCGATAAGGAAAGTGTCACTGGTTTTCTCCATTTTAACCATGAGCTGTCTAGTTGTTGATGTGTCCTGTCTTCAGAGGTGTGTGATTGTGTCTCGTCTTTACTGATGTTCTGTGTTTTCACAAGACTAAACTCAGCTTGTGTTGTTTGAGCTGGATCTCTGTAGTTCTTCTCTGTGTCACAGATAGTAGAGGAGATGCTGGAACACCCTTCATTCACAAACACATCCGTTTCATTAATCATTTGGCTGATTTCATCATGCTTCCAGGTACTAGTAAGACATCAGTACTTTATTTATGTTTGAGCTTGAGCTTCTATCCTGGCCATATTCATCCACATCTCTATGTACGTGAGGTAATCAAAAGTGTTCATCATACAAACCCATGTTCTCTATCTCTTTATCATAAAACACAATCATATCTCTCAAGTAGACTTGGATTAAACCGCTTGATGTGGATTTGTTTTTCGAAGCCTTTATGAACTTTTTGGACTGTCAAAGTTTGGATGGGTGCACTTCCAATGTTGGGACAAAAACCTGTACAAATATCCTCTCTGAGAAAATGGTCTCATGTGTTTGGATGAGTAAATGATGACAGAGCATTTATTTTTATGTAAATAACCTCTTTAAGTCCTTTCCACACACTTTTCTCTCAGAGTTAGGGTCAGAAGATTCAGAAAGCCCATAGATTAGTCACGAGACGGTGTGTATACATTCACAGAAGAGCCGCTGAATTATCCTGCGGTTGAACATCTCCTGGCGTGTGATTGGCGTGTGACCCGAGGACAGGATCCGTGTGTCAGTAAGCGTGTGTTAAGCGTGTGTTCGGCAGCCGTTTCTGGTCCCAGCTGTCCTGCGCTACACCAGCAGTGTGTCAGGGTGGAGAGGAACACTGTGTGCTCGCTGACACATCCTAAACCACAGCAGATCTCTAACGAGGACTGAAGCGTGTCCTCCGCTCCTCTCCGCTCGCCTCCAGGGACCTCATTACTCTCCGTGCAGGAATCACATCATCCTCAGGGAAAAATGTAAATAAACGTGTTTGTCACTTAGCACCTTCCCATTTTGCTCTTTCCAGGAAGAAAAAGTGCATTGCGAGGCTTAATTAGTAAGCGCTGCTATTATGCGTTCTTTATGATGTAAATGAAGCGTCCGAGCACTCGGAGCTGTTGTTTCTCCAGCTTTGTGCAGGTGTTTTCTCTCTGAAAGCAGCTAAAGAGAAAGACAACTGTGCTGTGCAATCATAGGACGAGCTGTAATTATGTGACAGATGATTTCTCCTCACTGCGACCGGCCGATGCTTTGGTTTCTCTCTGTTGTGTGGAGCGCGAAGGTTTTCTGAACGCACCGGCTGATTCTCCGGGATCCTCTCGTCTCCTGGAGATCCAGGAGCTGGAGTAGTGTCTGGAGCGGTGTGTGTGTGTGTGTGTGTGTGTGTCCCGAGGGGCTAGCGCTTGATTAATATTGAAAACCTGTAAGTCCTGGCCCTCGGCGGCAGGTGATGGAGGGTTTATGAGAGGAAATGTGGAGTGATAATCTTGGCCAGCTGCTCCAGCCGTCCTCACGAGCGAGGGATGAGGATGAGGAGATCTGGGAAGGATTACGGTTTGGAAATTGACAGTGACTGAGGAGGACGAGGAGTTGATTTATTCTCCAGGAAACTTTTGTGTGGCCTGAATCTTGAGTTTTAGCCAATCAGATTCTCTTATCACCATCAGCTGTTATATTGGCTTAGATGTTCCTCCACCTGTCACATCCAAAATCTACTTACAAAACTATTTTCTACAGCACTTCATCCAATACAGATCACATCGAAGATGAACGTGAAAACAACATCAAATATGGGAACTCTGAAAGATGAGTGTGTGTCATTATTCAGATCAGTTTAGTTATTAATAACAGCATGAACTTCATCAGTTTAAAACAGTTCCAACATGAGACCAAATATTGTATAACTTCTGTATTTTGTTCCAGTAACGGTCAGGCCGGGATGTTTTAGGGAAGGTCATGCTCCTGCTGATGGCAGCGTTCCTGATGATGTTGAGAAGTGTTGTCCTGATGATGTGTCTGTGCTTCTGTCGATCTGAACACAGATCAATGACACGCGTGTGTGTTCAGACCTCACTGTTCCTGTGAGCGACTGCAGAAACACACTTCACGTGTTCAGGAGAAATCATCAGATATTAACACGAGACTCGAGGCTGTTTGCTCATCAGTAAAGCAGCTCTCATGAAGTTTCTCATCATCTTCTCATTATTAGGATGTTATGTGCTGCTGTAACGGTGAAGTGTGTGAGCTTCTCTCAGTGCGGTGTGTGTCTGCTGTGGGAGCTCGTGTTCATCTCGTCTCTTTGAGTAATAGCTCACACACACACACACACACACACTGAAATGAACTGATGATGGGGTGAGATTTCCAGCCTGCAGTTATTCCAGAGCAGTGGGAATCTAAAGATGTGAACACAACTAAAGGAGAATCTTTCTTTGATTATATGTCAATTACAGTTCTTCATATGTTGTCGCATCTTTACCTTCTTTCATGCATGTGTTTTCCATTGCAAGTGCATCAATTATTTAAATGACATCAGATCTGAATAATCACACTGTTGTCTTCTGTAGAGCAGCTTCCAGAAGTGATGATTTTTACAATGTTAACACTGTTCATGTGAAACTGCTGTGAAACTGTCTGTACTGTATGAAACACACGGCTTGGGGATGTTGGAGTATTTTAAAGTGTTTCTCCTGATTCACCTCTTTATGCCCTGTTTAGTGTAATGTGTTTAGTTGTTAGGGGACTGTCCGTGTGTAAATGTTGCAGTAATCACACAGACTGAGTCGGAGAGAGAAGCGTCCTGCAGTATGGACTGAGCTCAGCTGAAGTGTGCCCGTCTCTGAGCTGCGGTGTGTGTGTGTGTGTGTGTGTGTGTGTGAAGGTAACACCCACGTCTCCTCCAGTCCTCGGCTGGGCTGTGTGGCTCCTGAAGAGAGCTGTGTTCTGATTGGCTGAGCGCCGCTGACATCACGCCACACAGATGCTGATTGGCTGCGGTCTGTGAGGCTCAGACATGGGCTCCGGTGTTTAGGAGCAGACGAGGAGCGCTCGCTGCAGACCGAGACCAGGAGACCAGGAGACCAGGAGAGAGGAGGAGGTGGAGATACTGACCTCTGCTGTGCTTCAGGTGAGTGAGGACAGGTAAAGACTGAGCTGCTGGACACAGAGTGTGTGTGTGTGTGTGTGTGTGCTCGGATGGAGACGTGCTCCGCTCACTAAACACACCATTACTGTAAGAGATGCTGTGAAGTGTGCTTGATCTGTGTCTGAGGACGGGCGGCTCGTGAGTGTGTGTGTGTGTGTGTGTGTTCTGTTCTGTCTCGTGGAGGCGTTTGTTCGCTCATCTGAGTGTCACTGGAGAAAACTGATTTCGAGATGCTTTTGGTCCTTTATTTCAGTTAAATGTCTGTTTTTGACCTAAAAGTGATTTTTTATTTTTTATTTTTTATTTCTGCATTTAAGATAGAATGAGAGACTCTTAAAGTTAACATGATGAGACTCACTTCTCCTAATTGAGTTTATGTATCTAATAATCAAAGATAAGTGTTTAGGGATGTGTGGTCTGGTGTCGAGGCGCAGTGGATCTTGATAAAGACGCCGTGGTTATGATTGTATGAAGGAATAAATGCTGATATTCCACTCAATCTAACAGAGATTACACTTGACCCGTCTGATGTGAAATGTGATGTTCCTCTTTAGGTAAGAGATCTAGATGCAGAAATGTTTAAACGGACTGATTATTTGTGATTTTTAGAGAATGATTCCCAGGTCTGAGGCGTCTCGTTCTACAAACACAGCAGATTTGTCTCCGTATCATTACATGTGCAACAGCTCGGTCTGATTCAGACGCAGTGTTTCTGGAGCGTTAGAGCCGTGAGTCCAGATGGATGGTGTTTTCTCTGTCCTGGTTCATCTTCACAGTCCTCTGTCAGCAGTTTGCTCGACCGTGAAGCTCTCTACGTCTCATTCAGACATCACTTCTGCCTCGCTTCGGTCCATTAGCACTGCATGTGGATCCTCAGATGCTCTCAAA
>NC_039251.1:4593780-4641280 GCF_003368295.1 Carassius auratus | reverse complement strand
TCATATTTAAATATACAAATTTTACTAAATAAACAACATTAATTCTCATTTAACAAACTAATGATCTTTTGAGGGGGTAATGTCTTAGACCAAATTGATGATAATAAGATGAATAAATCAGCAAATCAATTAGATGTTTTCATTTTAACAGCTTGACAGCTCTGCTAATAAATAATTTCAGCCCACGCTGCTGTTCAGTGATCGCCTTTAATAATGCATTTCTGATGCAGTGTGTTCCTCCGTCCAGCTTAGGTTAGAGGTCACTACACGTCTGTCCATCCTGAGGTGTGTGTGTGTGTGTGTGTGTGTGTCTGTGTGTGTGTTCCTCCGTGTGAGTGTGTGTGTGTGTGTTCCTCCGTCCAGCTTAGGTTAGAGGTCACTACACGTCTGTCCATCCTGAGGTGTGTGTGTGTGTGTGTTCCTCCGTGTGTGTGTGTGTTCCTCCGTGTGTGTGTCTCTGTGTGTGTGTGTGTGTGTCTGTGTGTGTGTTCCTCTGTGTGATTGTGTGTGTGTGTGTGTTCCTCTGTGTGTGTGTGTGTGTGTTCCTCCGTGTGTGTCTGTGTGTGTGTTCCTCCGTGTGTGTGTCTCTGTGTGTGTGTGTGTGTGTGTCTGTGTGTGTGTTCCTCTGTGTGAGTGTGTGTGTGTGTGTGTTCCTCTGTGTGTGTGTGTGTGTGTTCCTCCGTGTGTGTCTGTGTGTGTGTTCCTCCGTGTGTGTGTCTCTGTGTGTGTGTGTGTGTCTGTGTGTGTGTTCCTCCGTGTGAGTGTGTGTGTGTGTGTGTGTTCCTCTGTGTGTGTGTGTGTGTGTGTGTCACAGACTCGCTCCGGATCCATGGCCTCGTGCCAGACTCTGTCTCTCAGGGAATAGGGATCTTCAGTAGCTTCAATTAAAGCAGAATAGCCATGAGTCATTATTCAGAGAAGACTCCTGTGCTTCTAACAGCCGTCTGAGTCTGAGACAACAGATACAGCACTGAATCACTGCATGTTCAGGAGGATAGAGCTCTTCTGAATGATTGTGAAGTGATGGCTCACTCGTGGCTGATCTTCAGGAACAGAGCTGGACAAACTCCTCTTCATCAGTACATTCAATTAAATGTATGCATTTAGCAGACGCTTTTATCCAAAGCAACTTACAGTGCACTATAAATATAAATTTTGACCTATCATGTGTTCCCGGGGAATCGAACCCACAACCTTGCAATGTTCTACCACTTGAGCTACAGGAACACTATAAGAAACCAGAAAGTGATTAATCACCTCTGTCTCGTCCTCATCAAACACATTTCTCATCAAATTACGTTTTGTCCATTTTAGAGTATCTGGATTTTTTTTAACATGTTTATATTTTAAAACTAACATTTTAATAATAACAAAACATGTCTAATTAATTGAAATAAAGAAACTTGTGCAATTTAATAGGAGTTTATTAAATGTTTAACAAAAACAACATTTTAGTTCCCTACGAAATATTTTTTTCCCCAAATTGCATTTTAATTTTTCCACAAGTGGTTTTATTGGTCTAATGAAATTGTATTAATCAAATGGGCAAGTATAATTAACTTAAATAATGAAACTCATGAAAATTTTATTTTAATTTGATATTTAATTCAATTTTAATGGTTTTATTAAATTTTAATAATAATTAATTAAAATAATGAAACATACAATTTATTAAAATATTAACAAAAATTACATTTAATGGTTCAATTAAATCCATTATATATTTTTTTACAAAATTAAATTTTTTCCCCATTGTAATATTTCTGTATCCTGTTATAATGGTTTAATGGATTTAACTTTAATAATCAAAATGTGTGTATAATTAATTAATTTAATCCAAAAGTTGCATATTAGACCCATACGGAATTCATTTTTATTTTTTTCCCCAAATTCCCCCCATGTTAATATTTCTGGATTCAGATTTAACGGTTTGTTTAAATGTCAGTCCTCCAAGGCATGTGTAATCACCTGAAGTTTAGTGATTATTAACACATTTAAACGGTCACATGCAGACCGGCTGATGTCATCATCAACAGAACCAGCAGAACACGGATGTGAGGTTCCTCTGTATTAGTGTTAGCGTGAGACCACGGGGAACTAAACGTTCGGCATCTGATCCGTCTGATATGAGTTCTGCAGGAGAAGTGTAATTATGAGGGATCTGTGTCGGCTCCAGGGATGGTGTTTGTGTGATGCCTCTGAACTTCTCTCTCTCACTCTCTCCTTTCCTGTGCAGACCAGACCAGAAGTTTTCAGAACAGATCAAAGACGTCAAGATGGATGAACATCTTAAAAAGGGACAACTCCAGCACAGACAGAGACGACAGTGTGGTAGGAGGAGATCTGCTAATGAAGCGAGATCAAACCAGCCATTATCTCACAGAGGAACCAGTGATGTGATGTGATCCTGCTGTTTCAGATGCGCATGAAGCTGAAGGAGGACAGGAGGAGCGAGAGGAGGAGTATCAGAGAGCCAGAGAGAGGATCTTCGCTGATGTCAGATACGGCACAGGGTTTAGACACCTTCCCGCTGGATAAAAGGTGAGTGTAAGAAGTCAAGTCATATTTATTTCTGTTGCACTTTATACAATGCTGATCGTTTCGAAGCAGCTTCACAGAGATGAACAGGAAAATAACAGAATCAAACTTCATCAGATATGAGACCAATTCAAATTCTAGCTCTAAAAAGACAAGGATGTTACTATTCAGCTCCAATTAGTTCAGTTCAAACAGCAAAGCATGGTGTCAGCAACGCCAAGGTCATAGGCTCGAATCTCAGGGAATGAACTGAAAAAGTGTAAGTCGCTTTGGATAAAAGTTTCTGCTAAATGCACAAATCTTTAGTGAGGGTTATTTTCATGCACTGAACTGGTGCAGATCATGATGTTAGTAACACAAAGGTTGTGGGTTCGAGTCCCTGGCAGTGCATGAACTGATTAACGTGCTCCATGAATACAGTGCAGGTTTCTGGTCACATTATGGGAGTGAATGGGTTTACAGTGTGTGATCTGAGCATGATCTGTTCCTGTAACACTCAACAGATCACGATGAGACCGCTCCAGCTCCAGCGAGAGCACGAGACGCTCCTCAAACACCGCTGAGCTTCATCTGATGATGACACTCTTCCTCTTCCTCTTCCTCTCACTGCATGCTCTCAGACGCTGATTCTCCTTTACTAACACTGACTGATCAGTCCTCTGAACTCATTATCATTTATACACTTCTGTTCATGAAGCAGTATTACTTTATTGGTTGGGGGAAAGTGTCACATTACCATTTAAAAATTCTGGATCAGTTACAAAAAACACCAAATTCAACAAGTTTGCATTAAATTAATCAAACGTGACGGTAAAGACACTGAAGATAAATAAATGCAGCCCTGATGAGCAGAGGAGACGTCTTTGAATGGTTTTCAGATAAACACATCTAGTGATTTTAATGTCAAAGAGAGAAAAGCATCCTATCTTCTGGAGAAGAGAAAGAAACACGTCTACTGCTAAATGAAGTGAGACTCTAATCAGAAATGAATTAGCATGTCATTCTCAGCTAATACCATTATTGTCTTCTCCCCTTGCTCCGGTCCCAGAGGTAATTAGACATGACACTGAAGAGAGCATCTTCTCTGTAGTGTTCCTGGTCTCAGGATTGCTCTGTGTTCCTAGCGCTGCTGAATCTGTGAGGGATTCACTCCTGACGTGTGTTTCTGGGTCTGGAGCGTGCTGCTGGGACACTCCAGGTCAAGTCTCTGGATGTGTGTAAATACGGACGGCTCTGTGATTGCTCATTGACCTCTTGTGAAGAGTTTGCTGATGGGAAACGTGTGTCTTCTGTGTTTGTGAGACCGGAGCGTCTGCTGTGCTGTGTTGGTCATCATCTACAGGGTTATATTCGACCTCCTCTCAGATTTGAGCTGGTTTACACCTCTGTTCATCCTCCTCAGTGTGAAACGATGAACCAGGACTGAATCAGATTCATTTCAGAGCAGCTAATCACATCCAAAATAAAAGTGTTTGTGTGTACTGTGTATATTTATTATGTTTATGATAATACACACACATACGGTATATATTTTGAAAATATTAATGTGTTTACATGTATATATTTATATTGATATCATTTATATTTTAAATAAATGTTAAAATAAAAATCGTCTTTTATATGTACATGGATGTGTGTGTATTTATAAATACATAATAAATATACACATTACACACATTATCTAAACAGAAACTTTTATTTTGGATTTGATTAATCGTTTGACAGATCTAGAATTTTTTTAACTGCTTATGTTTGTTATATTGATGTAAGTTGGTAGTCATTTTGTTTTTTATGAGTATTGTGTTATAATTATTTGTATCTTATAAAATAGATTGATCTTGTCATGAAGCAGCCATAGACACTGTTAAGTGTTCAGATCATGTGCTCTGATAACCTCTTTTTCTCGCCCTCCCTCAGCAGTAAACATCCCTTAATAGCTCATTAGAAGAGTGGGAGAGGCTTTGAATAATTAATGTGGGAGCAGATGCTGCTATTAATATTCTATGAATAGAAACGCGTGCCGTCTCTTCCTGTTTCTAATATAATCCATACAGACTGATAGTCACTGTGCACTGCTTCGGGAGTCTCTCATCCAGTAAAGTGTGTTAGTTAGATCAGGTGTGCAGACGTCTGGTGTGACTCTCTGTCTGCAGGAGAATCTGAGCGTCCCCTCGGTCACATGATGCTGGTCCAGCAGACCTCGCTCCTGACCCCTGCGCCTCCAGCGCTTCAGAGAGGAGACGTCCTGCCCTCGACGGGACAGAAACAGCTGTGACACACATCCATCACCAGAGAGCAACACCTGCATCCACTAATGAAGAGGTCATTTGCAAAAACATAGAAATCCATTTTATTTGTTTTATTGTGCATTCCAAGTAATATCAATCAGACCGCTGTTGGGTTGTTTTGTAACTTAAATACAGGTAACTTACAAAATGTAAGTTCATTAAATTAAATTCATATATTTAAATGATGTTTTTATTAACAAGATTCAGGAGGAGTGCGTCAGATACTTAGCCTAATTGACACAGGTGGACCATAATCAAGTAATCAATCCCACAGTATAAATATCGCTGACTTACCTCTATCCATTGACGGTTTATCAGCATCCCTCCTCCACCCCATCTCCTCACTTTGAGTTCACCTTATAAATAGACAGGGACAACACAGACAGCACGCCAAATACACATACCATACCTCAGCTAATTATATGTAAGCGTGAACTAGTGAAACAGAGAGAGTGTGTCTGAACCCCGAACATTATCAGGAAGGCTATTCCAGAGTTTGGGAGCCAAATGTGAGAAAGCTCTACCTCCTTTAGTGGACTTTGCTATCCTAGGAACGACCAAAAGTCCAGTGTTTTGTGACCTTAGGGAGCGTGATGGGTTGTAACGTGGTAGAAGGCTAGTTAGGTGCGCAGGAGCTAAACCATTTAGGGCCTTATAGGTAAGTAATGATAATTTGTAACCGATACGGAACTTAATAGGTAGCCAGTGCAGAGACTGTAAAATTGGGGTAATATGATCATATTTTCTTGACCGTAGAGGAAGTAACAGTACATCCGTCTAGTTGCAGATTGTAATCTACAAGATTCTGTGTAGTGTTTTTTGGTCCAATAATTCATATCTCTGTCTTATCCTAATTTAATTGGAGAAAATTATTTGTCATCCAATCTTTTACATTTTTAACACACTCTGTTAGCTTAGATAATTGGGAAGTTTCATCTGGTCTCGTTGAGATATATAGCTGAGTATCATCAGCATAACAGTGGAAGCTAATTCCGTATTTTCTAATAATATTACCAAGGGGCAACATGTATATTGAAAATAGAAGGGGACCTAGGACGGATCCTTGTGGCACTCCATATTTTACTGATGATAAATGAGATGACTCCCCATTTAAATAAACAAAATGGTAGCGATCGGACAGGTAGGATCTAAACCATCTTAGAGCCTGCCCTTGAATACCTGTATAGTTTTGTAATCTATCTATGAGTATGTCATGATCTATGGTTGCAAAAATTTAATGAAATACACATACTCACTTCTGCACCAATGCAACGTGCAGCAGTTTTTGCACCCAACTTTACTAGCAATTTTATAACCAAATTATTTAGTTTTCCTCAACATTGCACAGTTTCTGGCACATGTTTTTAAATATGGTGAATGATGAGAAAAGCTTAGCTTTATTCATGGCTCTGAAGCGTTGTTATATAGTGTGTGTTTAGTCCAGTGGTTGTAGGTGTTGTTCGCTGGAGTTCACTGTGTGTTGTTTCTGTCACAGATGCATGTTCTCCGAGCCAGTTCCCTGTGTCTGGACAGCTGTGACGGATGGGTTCAGAGTCACCCCGCAGCAGACAGGTACAGCACCACACACACACTCGGGCTGTCAAAATAGATGAAAAACTACATTAGAGTTCCGTACTTAAATATCATCAGTATTCAAATTATATTCAAATGTAAAAGGCATAATGTCTTTTTCAAGGGAAAAAAAACTTTTGGCTTCTCAGCTGAGGCCACAGAGTTGAACTTAATAAATTAAGTTCATTAATTAATATTAATTTTGCATGGCTTTCTAAACATGCGTCTCTCTTGCGTGAAATGCGATTGCAACGGTGATAGATGTCCCTTTGCTAAAATAATAAATCTGCATTTCTCTTTACAAATCCTCGTTTTGTGCTTCTTATTCATGACCAGAATTTGGTTCTGTTCTCTCTGCTGTTTCTGCGTTTGTCACTAAACACCCGCACGGGCGTGATGAGTACATCCTACACATAGCCTGTATAAAAACATGGACGTAGTGTCCGTGACGTCACCCACTGGTTTCCAGAGAGCGTTTCTGAAGCCAAAAGTAGGTGGCTTGGCAGCGCATGATTCCCAGAGAAATGAGAACTGCGTTGGGCTAAATCTAGCAGAAACACTAGCACTGCGCCGGGTGTATGATAGGGCCCTTGTTAACATTGAATTTTTGTGCATTTTTTATGATACTAAACTTTGAACTCCATAAAAGATAAAAACATCTTTCACTTTTTAAACTTTTTTCACAATTTTCATGAATTATCTTCCAAGTGTCTTCTTTAAAAAGACAAACTTAAGGCTGCGCTCCAAAACATTTAAGATATATGAGCGTTTAAACTGGGCTTTAGACTCGGTAGTTTCTGTCCCAGATGAACTCGATGGTGAGATCTGACCTTCTCCTGGTTCAAACCAAAATCTCTCTGAAGGAAAACACAGGATCAAGCATCTGAAGCAGTTGTTTCTGTCAGGCGTCTGATGTCTGTATGAAGCACAACACCTTCACACACACACACACGTGCGTCTCTGAGCGGCTGGACGCGGGGCCGAGGCACTGTCTGAGACGTCCTCTGATTCTCACAGTGAACCGGTCTCTTTTCCAGCGGCTCGCTCCTCCTCGAACACTCGTCTGCAGGATCACAGTCAGTGAGTGCTGTGAGAACCAACACTGAACACACTGCTCTCTCTGGGGCTGAGACTGTTACTCTATCTATTCAATACTCATTTTAATGGTGTTTTAAGAAGTATCTTTCAAAAACAAGGCTGCTTTTACTTTCAATAAAAAAATACTGTAAAATTGTGATTATTCTACTGTAAATCATCTGTTTTCTGTGTGAATCTGTGTTAAAGTGTAATGTATTTCTGTGATGCTCCGCTGTATTTTCAGCATCATTCCTCCAGTCTTCAGTGTCACATGATCTTCAGAAATCAGAATAATATGATCATTTACTGCTCAAGAAACATGAAGATTATTATCAGTGTTGAAATACATTTTATTTTTCAGTTCAAAATAACAGCATTTATTTGAAATGTAAATCTTTTGCAATATTAATAATGTTTTTAATGCCACTTCTGATTAATTTAATGTGTAAACCTTTGAATGGTAGTGTATCACAGTTAAAAAAAATTAAAATATGATTGGTTTTACTGCATTTTTTGATCAAATAAATATTTATAAACATAAGAGACTTGTAAAAAGATTAGAAAGTCTTAATGCTTTACATTTCACACTGATATTAAAAACAGATTTGAGACTGATTCTGACTGAATGAGACTGATTTGAAGCTGGTGCGATCTGATTTGTGTTTGGTTTTAATGTCACTCATCTCTCATAAAAATGCACAGATATCTAGTTGTATATTCATTATCATCTTGAAGAGCGTGTAGAGTAATGTCTGAATGTGTAGAGATGGACTGATGACGTGTGGCCCAGAAATCGAACCCTTCAGATGCTCTTGCTCCTGTCGTCTGTGTCTCAGCTGGAGAGGTGAATATGATCTTCCCATCATGCTCTGCTCCTCCGTGGAGGTGAGAGAACAGAGCTAAAGATAGTGTGTGTTCAGCGTCTCCTCGCCGCGGGCCGTGCGTCTCTTCGTCCCACTTCTGCTCTCACCTGGACTCGATTGATTGTGTCCCTTTGGCTAAAGCCAGCAGAGATGGAGACGGCCGCTCCGCAGCTCCTCCACGGAGAGGTCACACACTCGCTGATAACCTTGACACCGATGTAGATTACACTGTGTGTAGTTAACTACACTGACACACGGACACCTTCAAACACAGACCTCGAGCCGTTAGAAGAGCTGTCGGCGTTCGAGGAGTGTGTGTGTGTGTGTTCAGTGTTCATTTAACACTGCTGGTTTGAGATCATCATGGGTTTAAACGATTCGCTAGTAAGGCTAGCATTAGCTTGTTCTGCGATGACATCAATCTCAACTCACTGAGATTACAGTTAGGGTTAGGGTTAGACACTTGTGATATAAGTATTTGAATAACTCTCAAAATCAATCACAATTGTGTACTATTTTCACACTCCTGCTCCGTTTGGACCTGATGAATCATGCATTTATAAAACAGTCATAATTGTTTTTGTCAGTTACTTCATTGAAATGTATTATTGTATGACATTTATAAGAACATGTAATTTAAGAATTACAGTATTTACACCTTAGGAGTGAATGAAATTTAAATTCCTTTGAATGTATAGCTCATGATTACTAAAAACCAGTTCAAATTAATTAATTCATGCTGCAGTAAATAAACATATTCATATTCATCAAAAAAAAAAAAAAAAAATCGTCCCAAAAGTGTGTGAGATGTTGGGAAAAGTGTTTTCTGACTATTCATGAATAATTCTGACAAAAAGTATTTTTGACTCTAATGGTACTCCATACATACCAGGTCATTATTTTAAAATACTTTCATTTTAAAATTCTATATTACATTTCTTAAAATATAATTGTAAAAAAATACGAAAAGATAGATAAATAAATTACATGTCTTAAAGCATTCGCTAAGTTCCATTAAATTACTAAAAACTATGCATTTTCCTAGAAATTGTAATGCATCATTATTAATCATGCATTATAAGAATTAACTAAGTTTAACGTTGATGATGATGATTTTGTTGTGATTGAACAGTAAATGGTTTATAGGGTTTTTCTGTCATATATCTTCTGTTTTCAGTGGTTTGTGTATGTTTCTTCAGGTTCCCAAACTGATGGCAGAACATGAAGCAGGCGTCAGCACGGATGCTCCAGTATCCGTCAGGTGAACTGCATTCTGGGAGATGAGTGGAGATGTATCAGAGACCCAAACTATCACAGTTATCATCACAGGATTGGTCAAGCGTGCTGCAGATGTTTGAGAAGTACTGACACACACACACACACACACACACACACACACACACACACACACACACACACACACACACACACACACAGCTGTATGATCACAGAGAGGTGTGCAGATCTACACACAAGCACAGCAAACCTCAGTCTTTTTATCACATTTTAAAATCCACTTTTTATCAGATTAATTGCTATTAGATTTTTTCCTCAAACTGTACAGCTCTACTACAGATGCTGTTTGATTATATTTTATTTTTAAGGTATTTTACTCATTTTTGCAGCACTGCACTAGCAACACCAAGGTCACGGGTTCGATTCCTATGAATGCATGATCGGATCAGATTTCACTTTAAATACAGTGTTAGTCACTCAAAAGAGCTGAGAGCGTTACAGTGACATTCAACAATAAAACATGTATGCACTGATTTCCAGAACAGATGTGGAGTGTCATTAGAATAAAAACAGAAACTGGACGGAATAATGAATCAGAAACTGGTGTAAAAACTGCTGAATTCAGAACGGTCTTCCATGTGTCTGCTGTCCAATGTTCACATATATTATAATAATGAATTCAGACTGATTTCCTCCTGTGCTGAAAGAGTCTGGTCGGGTGTAAAGCGCTCTATCTGTGCGGTCAGGAAGCGGCCGTCTCTCGGGACTGGACTTCAGTAGGTCACGCTGGAGATGATTTATGAGGACAGTCGTGCAGCTGGTGTTAATATAACTCAGTGTTCCCGAGAGGACAGAGATCTGACCGCAGCACATCCTTCATGAAGCTGCAGCACAGTACCGCTATCTCTAGTCTGCTTCTCTCTGTGTGTGTGTGTGTCTTCAGTTTCCTGACAGTCCAATCATTGCACATGTGTTTATCTGTGATCAGATTGTGTTCCTGAGGGTGATCTGTCCCTGTAAAGCACTGATCTCATCTCTGGTGAGAGCTGACTGTAGGTGACCTGCTCATGTGTTCCTCTGTTCCTCTGTGAGGTTCATGTCTCCTCCAGGAGCTGATCCACCGCACCACAGCACCTGCCGCTCGCAACCGTGATCAGGTACAGCCCCATCCTCCAGAAGACTATTGAGGCAGTGTTCACATCAGTCCTATTTTAGCATCATTTGAGATATTATTATAGCTTTTATATTTAATATAGAGTCAGTGTTTAAGTAATTGTGTATCAGTCTCATCATCAGAGCAGGTGATGTCCTGTCTCGTGTGTGTGTGTGTGTGTGTGTGTGTGTGTGTGTGTGTGTGTGTGTGTGTGTGTGTGTGTGTGTGTGTGTGTGTGTGTGCAAATAAACGCAGTGTTTCTGAAATGTTCATGTTCTGAGGCAGATCAGGCCCGGCGCCACAAGGGGGCAAAAGGGAGCAATGCCCCCTCAGATCTGACTTGTGCCCCCTCTGTTTAATTTTTGTATTCATGGTTAAAAATAAAATGTTCAACCTTTTGAGTTAAATAATAATTTAACCTTATCCCCATGGGATTCAGAATGTTCAGTGTTGTGACTCGTGACATCATCACTAACAGATTCAAACGTCATCGCGTTGGGTGGCGCTGAGCCAGAGACGGACCATAGACAGTAAAAGAAATGGACACAGCGACCCCATTGGAGCTCAATTGAGACAAATGAAGCCCAGTTTTAGCGTTTTTTAGCACTTCCGTTTCTGACGCGCAGACTCAAACGAAGCTTGACGACGTCAGCAACCTGTCTGCCAGATGTAAATCTTCTAGTAGCTGTGCGTGAAAACTGCCATCGTTAATCTTGCAGAGACGGTGAGCTTGAGCGGGGAGTTCTTTGTTGTGAGTGAGCAGGAGTAAGTATTCTGATTAATTATTTTGTATAGTATTTTAAAATGTAACGCCAGTACGCCATATTAAGTTAATTACCTGCGAGCTTCTCCTCCTGTCTGTACGGTAATGCGACAGAGAGCCGAGTGGTTATGACGCAATCGTTAGCCTATTTTTTACAAAAACTGTTTATACGGGGCCATAATGTAACATAGAAGGTAATGGAGCCCTTTATACATTGTCGTGTATCTTTAGAAATAAATAATGGACAAACAGAGTCTTTAAACGCCTCAGATGTAAAGTTATTTGCTGTCAAAGTGACGCCAAAATGAATGGGAGTCAATGGGAATGCTAACGCAAGTGAAGTTCTGCTAAAAGATGGCAGCCCCCATCCGACTTCAACTTCCGGTCGAGTTCCTTGCCCCTTGAGACGGACGAGCTCAACGCTGTCATATATCACAACTATGCAGTGTTTTCAACCTCATAATGATTATTTTAGATTTCATACATTTAAATACACATAAGAACTGGTAAAACAACAGCCTACATTTGGAGTCTTTGAAAGCAGCAAAAACAATCTATTCAAATATAATTTGCCGACCTGTGTTTTTCACATCAGATAAACGTTAGGCTAACTATAAAGTTTACTCTGTTGTTATAAAGATTTTTAAACGACCAAACACACTCACTTACACTTAGAATCGGATAGGATAGTTGATGACATGGTAAGTAAGTTTGTGAATATTTCAAATAAAAAAGGAAAAACGAAATGAAGGATAGCCTACATCTGTTATACAGTGTTATTATTGTGGCTGCGGTGTCACGTGACAAATATGACGCGTTGCCATGGAAACATTAAGGGGGAACGTTCTAAAATAACTGTCGCCTTGAAAAATCTTACTCTCGGGAGTTAGTCAGAATATTTTAAACTTCAGTGTGAAAGGGTTAATTATTCATAATAATTGACGCTGGCTTATCTTTTGTGGACTGTATGATTTCCTGATGTGGGTACTAAGTCACATGGAAAATACAGTTGTTTAAATTTAAAGGAAGGGGCGTGGTTCGGTGTCCGTCGAGCAAATATCTGAACGTGTGATATTATCAGCAATTCAGTTTCAGCTAAAATGTGAATTAACATTAATATTCAACAATGGACATAAGAAAGTGCATGCAGTGTATTTCAGACCATAAAAAGGACAGTGGAAGTGTGATTGAGAGTACAGCTGATGATCAAAATGCAGCAGCACTAGTGTCTTAGGACTCGTCTTCACTGCTCCTGATGTTTATCAGACTTAAGAGCTAGTTTTAGCACTAAAACACTTTGTGAAATTATTAATATAAAATATAATTTTGACCCGTTGTGGCAAAATGAGTCATAACGATTAAGTTTTCAAAAATGTGTTATTTTTATTTCACATTCTCTATTGAAAGTTAGAGTAAGTAAAGTTTATTTGTAAAGCACCTTTCACAGACAAAGAAGGGTCACGAAGAGCTCACAGTAATGTAAAGACAGACCATAAAATAAAATAACAACTGTACAACTACAAACTCACTAAAACTTCATTAACAAACAAATCATGTTGATAATTAAAAGCTTGTCCAAAAACATGA
Organism: Carassius auratus; assembly: GCF_003368295.1. Taxonomy (NCBI): domain Eukaryota; kingdom Metazoa; phylum Chordata; class Actinopteri; order Cypriniformes; family Cyprinidae; genus Carassius; species Carassius auratus. The sequence goes on along the minus strand of NC_039251.1, from coordinate 4,628,203 downwards.
GTCTGTAAGTGTTTTTTAAAAGACTCCACAGAGCTCCTAGTTCTCACAGATAGAGGGAACATAATATATTTTCTGAAATATATACATGCATGTTTGTGTATTTATATATACACACATAATAAATATTCACAGTGCACACATATATTATGTTAACAAAAACTGATTTTGTATGTGATAATCATTTGACAATATTTTTTTTTTTTGGAGGGGGGGTCTTAATATTCTAATTCATACTAGTAAAATAAAAAAGAACAACAGTTTTGCACATTATATAAATGTTATTTTGTTCTGAAAGGCTGTTCAGTGTTGACTGTTTATTTCAGTTTGAGAATCATTAAATGTTTAGACTGCATGATGTTCTTCATCTGAAGCTGGAGTCTGTTGTGCACGCTCTGGTGTAGTTCTTCGTCTGAAGCTGGAGTGCTGTGTCACGAGTCTGTCCTGTACGCTCTGGTGTTGATCTTCATCTGAAGCTGGAGTGCTGTGTCACGAGTCTGTCCTGTACGCTCTGGTGTTGATCTTCTTCATCAGGCTTCATGACTCTTCCTCTGATCTCAGCTGATGGACGTGTTCACCTCATCCGTCTCAGGTCATCTGATTCTCCTCCAGTAACATCAGATCCTCTACCCGCTGGAGCTCATGATGAAGGACGGCTTCATCTTCTTCTGGAGCTCATCTGACTGGATCTATTAACATGTGATTAAACCAACATCTTGAGAGCTCAGCTGAGAACGAGCTCCATCTCTGTGTCCAGCTTCTGTTCATTCAGCAGTCAGTGAGGTTCTAATCAGAAAACCTGCACCGTCCAGTCCTTCTCTCTTATATTACTCTAAAGAGGTGCAGTTATGCTGTATTTCTGGCTAGAAACATCAGAGTCAGAGCAGAATATTTCACACCAAGATCTCTCTCATCCGATCAAAACTGCTGCAGTATGAGCAGAATACACAGAGAGCCAGCTTCTGACAGCATTCACATTATACTAAAAAGATTTTAATATTTCACTATCAAAATATTTTCATGTAGATTTCAGTGCTGTTTTAGTATTATTCATATTCAATTATCATTTCTGTTAATATTTAAAGTTAGATTTTAAAAAATATATAAAATAAAGTGTTTTTGTATCCATATAATTTTTATTCTTTATTATTATTATTATTATTATTTTTTTTTATTATTATTAATTTTTTTACTTTTATTTTAGTACTTACACTTCACTGAAAATGGCAAATGTTGCCTTGGAAACTAGCTGACATAAAATTAGTATGTTTTTTAAATATTTTATTTCATTTAATTTATTTCAAGTAGGGTTTTTTGGTTTTGGTTTTAGTTACTAATAATTACTTCAGCCATGAATTAGTCAGAAATCTGGGTGTTATATTAGACAGCAATTTGTCTTTTGAAAATCATATTTCCAATGTTACAAAAACTGCATTCTTCCATCTTAGAAACATTGCCAAGCTACGAAACGTTATCTGTTTCTGATGCAGAAAAGCTAGTTCATGCATTCATGACCTCTAGACTGGACTATTGTAATGCACTTCTAGGTGGTTGTCCTGCTTCTTCAATAAACAAGCTACAGGTTCAATTTAGCAAATGAAAATAGTCCAGAGCCACAGCAGAACTGCTGAGTTTCTCTGATTCTTCACTTGATGATTAAACATGTGAATGAATCGAGTGAATCAATGACTCAGTGACTCCTTTATAAAGACAGTCACTTGCCTCATTTCTCAACGAATCAGCTGTTTGAATGAATCAGTTGAATGAATGAGTCAATGACATGGACTTGGTCTGAGACTTTACTAACAGTGAAAAGAAACACAGATTAGTATTAATGACTGGAGGAATGATGCTGATGTTTGATTTACAGCAGTAGACGGTTTAAAGGCAGTTGTTTTATGTGTGAGACTCATTTCTCCTGTACTCCTGATGAACCTGAACACCAGAAGTCGTGGCCTAGTGGTTAGAGAGTTTGACTCCTAACCCTAAGGTTGTGGGTTCAAGTCTCAAGCCAGTAATACCACAACTGAGGAGAACCTTGAGCAAGACACTGAACCCCCAACTGCTCCCCGCAGCATACCTGTGTGTGTGTGTGTGTGTGTGTGTGCGAGTGTGTGTGTGCGAGTGTGTGTGTGTGTGTGAGTGTGTGCGAGTGTGTGTGTGTGAGTGTGTGCGAGTGTGTGTGTGAGAGTGTGTGTGTGTGTGAGAGAGTGTGTGTGTGAGTGTGTGCGAGAGTGTGCGAGTGTGTGAGAGTGTGTGTGTGTGTGTGTGTGCTCTTTGGATGGGTTAAATGCAGAGCCTGAATTCTGAGTATTGGTCACCATACTTGGCTGTATGTCACATCACTCAAACTGAAGCTAATAATGACCCAAGACCTCATTTTATTGAACAAAACAATTACAGACACGGCCGCAAACAGTTCCTTAATCTGTGAATAAAAATAAGAGGCAAAAGAGAAGTGCACATCCTCTTCTTCCTCTTTTAATCAGAACGTTTCATTTCCTAAGGATATAAAGCAGGTTGTGTGGATGCAGAAGATCTTCTGTCACACGAGAGAACACAGGCTTTCTTCAGAGAGACCCCGACCACAAACACACAGGTCTGAGTCCGAGTAAACCAACATCTCTCGCTGACGTAAACTCATGTCTGAACTCTTGCATTCAGCGTTTCTTTAAAGAACAATCGTGAATTCTACCCTGGTTTTGAGGAGTATTACATCACACCATCTGTGGTTTTCAAGCTGGTCTGAACTGGTTTCCGCTGTAACATCAAATCTGATGAGCTCAAAAAACATTCAGCTGAATTTTAGTTTTATCTGTTCGTATTATTTAAAGGACCTAAACTAACTTTAATAGACTCCTTGTGCAAACAAAACACTGGATTATTAAATTAATGTAAAATGAATGTTTGGAAACCGAACATCTTCCCGAGCAGTGGTGCCACGTCCCGTGTCTAACAGAAGAGAGGAGGTGACTGGAGCGATGACAGCTGACCGCATCTGATGATCACAGCCTTGCCTCCGTGGCCTGACTCAACTAACACAGCACATATATATACAGGCGCTGGTCATATAATAAAAATACCCTCAAGAAGTTGATTTATTTCACTAATTCCATTCAAAAAGTGAAACTTGACAAATAAGGAAATGAATTTTCTGACATACTGAGTTTGGGATTTTCCTCAGTTGTCAGTTATAATCATCAAAATTAAAAGAAATAAACATTTGAAATATATCAGTCTGTGTGTAATGAATGAATATAATAAACAAGTTTGACTTTTTGAATGGAATTAGTGAAATAAATCAACTTCTTGATGATATTCTAATTTTATGACCAGCACCTGTAGTATCCAAAACATAAAAAAACAACATTTAAAAACATCTACATCTACATCCAACATCTACATTGAATTAAGGATTTCAAACAAATGCAGGAAATATCGTGAAATTAAGTGTCCCAGCAGACTCCATTCCTCACATCTTCATCTTACATTGAGCTGCACCATTTCTGTCCTGCACAATGATCTTTCTGTTTCTAAAATGTGATTAGCAACTGCAAAACAACAGCAATGTGGATAATAATCACTAAAGGCTAATAGTCTCTTTAGAGGGTCATATGATGTTGCTAAAAATAACATTTTGCTGTTGAGAGTGAAAGTCATGACATTTGCCATGTACGGTTGCTCATACTCAGAATTGGTGCTCTGCATTTAATCCATCCAAGTACACACACACAGCAGTGAGAAGTGAACACACCAGGAACACACACACACGAAGCACACACACACACACACCCGAAGCACACACACACACACAGCAATGAGAAGTGAACACACCTGGAGCAGACACACACACACACACACACACACACACACTCACTCATACACACACACACACACCCGAAGCACACACACACACACACAGCAATGAGAAGTGAACACACCTGGAGCAGACACACACACACACACACACACACACACACTCACTCATACACACACACACACTCACTCACACACAGCAGTGAACACACACACACACCCGGAGCACGCACACACACACACACACACACACCGCAGTGAGAAGTGAACACACCGTGAACACATACCTGGAGCAGACACACACACACACACACTCACTCATACACACACACACACTCACTCACACACAGCAGTGAACACACACACATACCCGGAGCGCGCACACACACACACCGCAGTGAGAAGTGAACACACCTGCAGCAGACACACACACACACACACACACACACACACTCACTCACACACAGCAGTGAACACACACACACACACACCCGGAGCGCACACACACACACACACACACACACACACTCACACAGCAGTGAGAAGTGAACACACCGTGAACACACACCTGGAGCAGACACACACATTAGGGCGGAGTTATGCAAATCTTCCCACATAGTGATGTAGAGATGTGTGGGTGTGTTTACACGAGTCGTTGGGCGAGTCTTAACTTTATAAAGATTATCTCTTTGGATTTGAGGCTTTACTCTTTGCAACTGTACAGATCTTCCTCATGCACCAAGAGCTTGTGTCACTCCAAAGAGAAAGGAAAAAGTTAAATAGCATCACATGATATCTTTAAGACGTTACATCATGTCTATTTCTAAAATTAATGTTTTGGCTCTGCCTTTTCTTGCCACAGTCATGATTGAGTGTTTCAGCTGGGCCTTTCCAGAGAGAAACTATAAGAACTGATTCCTCTAGCCTCATTATAAACCCTGCAGGATATGCTGAGTAAAGGAAAATATTTAATTTGATAGGTGAAACAATGCTAAAAATGGATATAACATTGCAACAACCTTTAGAAATGATGATTCCATTCCTAATCTCTAAAGATGAGCTGAGCCAGTCTTTGTGTGTAGGGCACTGTAGAAAAGAGGAAGCATTATCTGACAAACATGACACTATCTATATATACTTGTGACATTAAATATATTAGCTTCACACAATATAAATAATCAGTCTTGTTTGTACATGCTGTTAAGTGGATTCTTCCCAGAGCTGTGCAAGCTTATGTTATGTTATGAAGAGTTAAATATATTGGAGACCAGTGCTATTTGAAACACTATTTACATAAAATATCTATAAGGGGCGATATCTTTTGAAAGTATTGTTTGCCTGTATCTAGTTTATAATTATAAATCTATATAAACTCTTTGCTAGTTTTGATTAAACACAACTATTGAGCAGTTCCACGGTCACACGTCCCTTCTGAGGACATTAATCACTGCTGGTGAACAGAGATCCTCTCAGGAGGAACCGGTCTCAGAGACTGGCTCAGTTTATATCAGCGTCTCCACATGATTCCTCACTACGAGTACGATATAGCTTCTGTAGTGCCCTTCTCTGGAAGGCTTGCTTGCCAATTACTGCCAAGCCATACAACAAATAAGGAAGACTTCAAGCAAACTTTGATTGAAGGCCGAAACCCCTTCTGTTAAGAGATGTCTGTGGTGAAATGAGCAGTGTCTTGGCTATATCTGTCAGCGGTGTGATCGCCTGTGGTCTCTGTGGGTGCCTGGGTCATTGATTTGCTCTGGGGCACTGTGAAGGTAACAACCTCGGTGCAGCTTTTGTCTGAAACCAACATTTGCAGCGCTGCAGGACTGTGACGGGGCTCAGGTCGTGGAGCTTCCCATGGACCCTGTATACTGTCACAACACAACTGGTATTGACCAACAGATTACATTCGTAACCCTTGTTCCCCGATGGAGGGAATGAAGAGGATGTGTCCCCATGCCACGACCTCATCAGGGTCAAGTTCTCTGCTCCACAGAATTAAATCTGAGGAGTGGATGCACCTGTTGCCTCTTTACACCCATATGCATGAGGAGTGGCTCAGGTATGCACAATCCACGGGCCACACTCCACTGGTGTTTTCTCTTAAATTCAGAGATGATTGGGGCTTCCAGGTAAATCACCATATGTCACCGTGACATAACGTCTCCATTCCCTCCATCAGGGAACAAGGGTTGCACACATAATCTAGATGTTCTGTAATGATAATCCTAACTATATTTGAGTTCAGTGATATTAAGACTTTTTTGTCGCTGTTTTGTGAAACTTTCCTGGCTCTGCTGGTCATTACCATGTGAAGGGTCTGCCGGCCACTGGTCCTCACATCCAGCAGTGTTTCAGCTGGAGATGTCCATGACACATCACAGATTACTGTATATGTCCATCTACATGGGTATTTCTAGACAATTAACTGGAAGTGAACTGTTCTTTGTAACTGGGCTCAGGTTATTTCCACATATATCTGGCAAACCTGAAGATACTTGGCAGTTTACCATGACTAGATATACTAGATTTAACCCATTTCATGCACCTAATCTTGGATGAACACATTTCAGCACATTTTTGGTTTTGATTGTACTTTTCCTTTTACACAAACCTGATGGACTATTTGAATGTGGAAAAAAACTGCAGCAGATCATAAGCTGATTCTTAAATGATAACGTTAGTTGATCCAAACGTGTGGTTATGTTCTTGAATGGATCCATTCAGAAGATCAAAGCTCTGCGCTGTCAAATCTCAGAAGTGTGTCAAACGCTGTCAGACGTCCATCATGTTTGTTTGAGTGTGCAGATGTCAAGTGTTTTACCTTATAAAGACATGGAGTGTGTGTGTTCCTGTTTCGAGTGTTGAGGAGGCCGCAGTAAGTCACTTCCTTCCTCTCACATTTGAATAGAGTCGGTGCAGCTCCTCTGAACGCGTCCAGACTCAGAAACAGCCTGAAGCCCAGCGTCCGTCTGCAGGTAAGAGAAGCTCCTCTAACATCTCTGATCATCTCTGGAGCTGAACTCATGCTGACTCTTCTAAACACAGAGATCCAGAACAACGCACAAGCTTTCGGTTCTTACTTAAACACAGACATAGCTTTATATTTACATGTATAGAGATTGTGCAGGTTCGTATTTCTCATGCATTTCATTCGTTTCTTGACTTCTCAGGTTTAGATTGATATTGATGCAACAGCTTTCAAAATACAGACATGTGGTCAAATACAAACAGCTGATAGCAAAAATACTTATATTCAGCAATGCTGTTTAATTTACTAAATTTGTTTTTCTATTACACATGACATTGCACTGAACAAAAAATGGAGTACTCAGTCAAATTGCTCGTAGATTTCACAAATGATTGGTATTTCACAAAGGAAATGGTAAATAACACATTGAACTGAATGTGAAATTATAAAGTAGAAAAACTAAATTGGAGTGTGTTTTACAAGTAAACACTATTTTAATCTTTCTATGAGTTACTCATCATTTCTTTGTAAGTGTTTTTTAAATTTACTAGGAATTCACTAGGATAACAGAAATTTACTAGGAGTTAAATAGATGCTACACCAGTGTTTCTTCAGTGCCGGTTCAGAATGGTTAATCTTAATTTGGTGTTGAATGTCATGTTTTGTGTGTTCTCTGAGCGGTTCGGGCCGCTGTGTGTTCAGTGATGTACGTGTCAGTTTTATAAGTGTTGGGGGGTTTTGAGTGTAATCTGAAGCAGAAGTGAAGCTTTGCCCTGCTGTTAAAGTGAAACAGGAAACTGTGGTTGATCTGAGCAGCGAATGCATTCATTCTGATGTAAAGCTGCAGCTCCATCTCCAGCATATGCTCTTTCTCATCTCTGAGCATTAAAGCTTCGTTCACACCTACACTTCAGTTTCTGATGTGTGGCAGCAATTATTCACAATATATCAGTATTTAGGCCATCGCCAGGCAGCGTGAAACAAACATGTCTGAAAGAGGAAGATCAGAGCATGTGATGCACATGGCAAACAGACATTTGGAAACGATACTGAAGTAAGCAGCAGTTGTTCTGTTGCTCAAGTGTTTAAAGACAGATAAAGGAGTTTTCAGTGCAACATTTGTGCTGATAAAATAAAACGCTTATCTGTGTCATAAAAGATGCAAACCAGTACCTGATTGTTTGACTGCTGTGAACAGACATCGCTTTAAAGAGCAGTATTTGCATGTTAAACGCATTGATATGAGCGTCTGTCTGATTTACATGAACAAAACACAAATGAGCTCTTATTTAAAACAGATTTACAGTTGTGTTAGTTTGCTCTCAGTACATAAAAACTTTAGCTTTAAACCTCCTCCATGATCACTGACATATTCCTGCATTTGTTAATGTGTTCAGAGGATCTCACTCATCTCTCAGAAACATCTCAGACCTTCACAAGCAGGAAGTACAAACCCAACCCAACAAAACTGAGTTTGAACATTGCCGTAATCCCCAGTGACGAGAACATGATTTCAGCATGTCCTCCAAATGTTCAACATGGACAGTATTTTTTAATGTTTTAAAAATGTTTAGTAAACCTTCCATTTGATCCTTTTGCAAACATTACTTTTCCATGTTCTCTAAATGCTAAAAACATCTAGTACTTTAAATGTTTTTAAACTGTTTTAAGTGAAAGTTACATTGTATCATTTCGTAAACATCGTGAGAACGTTACTTTTGAAACTTCCCTGAAAGTTCTGAAACAATAACATTTAAGAAATGTTAGACAAACATTTCAGAAATAAAAAAAAGTTCCATGAACGATTTATAAATTTGTTTCTGTTAATGTTTTGAGAAAGTTTTTAAAGACCAGATAACCAGATAACAAAAATTAGTTCTAAGAATGTTTTACAAACGTCTTAAGTAATGCATTTTTCTTTTCTTTTTCTGAATGTTAAAAACTTTTAAATGAAAAGTTACATTGATTAATTTTTTCATATCATCATGGGAACGTTACCTTTGAATGTTCTGAACATTCTGAAGTAGAAACATAAAATAAATGCTAGATAAACATCCAGCTAGAACGTTCCAAAAATACACATTCCATGAACAGTGTATGAATAATGTTGTGCTAACATTTAGAGAACATCATTAAAGAGCAGAGAACTCTGAATAAATGTTCTATTAAAGATCCTGGAAGAACGTTTGTTCATAACCCTGCCACAACATTTCAAAAACGTTTCCTGTTCACGGGATCTGCTGATGTTTCATTCACTGTTGTTCACTCTTGTCATAACTGCTGTGAAGTACAGTAATATTCACCGGCGTTGCTCTGCGTTGGTCGTTCTCGAGTGTGTCCTATGCTGATATTGAGCTGTAGTTCTAGTTTCTCCTCCTCAAACCACAGGATGTTACTCGAAGACCAACAGCAGCTGTCTGTGTTTCCGGTGCGAAGCTCTTGCTCAAGTCTTTCTCTGGATGTTTTCATCTTCACACTTCACACTGTTATAGAAAACACTCTCAGGCCAATCAGACGGCAGAATGTGCGGCAAGATAAATTGTGTTGTTGCATTATCAGTGTAGTGAAGATCTCCAGCAGCAGATACACACACACACACACACACTCTGTGTCTGTGATTGACAGGTGATTTATTGAGACAGCAGAAGATGGCGGGCACATCACACATCCCAGCGGAGGAGATGGAGGAACTGAGAGAGGCCTTCAGTAAAGTGGGTGAGTGAAGAGAAGCAGTCAAACACAATAGAGGAAGCAGACTGATTCATCAATAACTTCCTTCAAATCTGATTCCTCTAAACGATTCCTCCTCAGCTAATGACTCTTTTAGTTTTAGTGCTTTTCCACAAATCATTTATTCACATTCCATTAAAAAAATAATAGTAATTTAGTTTTAATCAAATTGCTATTTATTACAGTGTAAACATGATTCATTTACACTGATTCAAACCAGTGTTGCTATCGTTTACTAAAACTGAAAATGGTATTTTAGTATAATATAATTTAGTATACAGTGTAGTATAATAGCATTATGTCAAAATTACGATAAAAAAAGTTCAAATATTTTGAGAACAAAGTCGAAATTATGATAACATTTCTCAAAACATTTCAACTTTATTCTCGAAACATTTCAACTTCATTTTTTAAACATTTTGTCTTTATTCTTTAAACATTTTGACTTTATTCTTGTAATTTCAAATTCATTCTCAAAAAATTAAACTTTATTCTGAAAACACTTCAACTTTATTCTCAAAACGTTTCGATTTTATTCTTTAAACATTTCTACTTTATTCTCAAAATGTTTCAACTTTATTCTTTAAACATTTCTACTTTATTCTCGAAACATTTTGACTTTATTCTCAAAACATTTCGATTTGATTCTTGTAATTTCAAATTAATTCTCGAAACATTTAAATTTTATTCTCGAAACATTTTGACGTTATTCTCAAAACATTTCAATTTGATTCTTTAAACATTTCGACTTTATTCTCAAAACACTTTGTCTTTGTTCTTGAAACATTTAGGCTTTATTTTCAAACTATTTTGACTTTATTCTCAAAATATCATGACTTTAATCTCAATTTTAGATTTAGAAAAATCTAATAAAGCTAAATACAAAACAAAAAGATTAAAACTAAAATGAAAACTGAAACAACAAAATCTACAAATGGATTTGAGAGATTTAAATGTTTTTTTTGGGAGAAATTCATTAAAAGAGTCAGTTCATGAGAGTGATTCAGAACATGTGTTGGTACTGACCTTTGACCTCATCCCACAGATGTGGACGGTAATGGTCACATCTGCACCAATGAGCTGACCGATCTCTTCAAGGCGGCGAACCTGCCTCTGCCGGGATATCGTGTGCGTGAGATCGTCCAGGAGCTCAGCCGGACCATGGACCTCAACCAGGACGGGAAGATCACCTTCGACGAGTTCGCCAAGGTCAGGTCAAAGGTCACAGCTCCTGTACTCCACTGGCTGCTCTTCTCTTAAGCAAAAACATAAAGCAAACCCCGTTCTTCCTCAGGTGGTCCATGACCTGAAGAGCTCAGAAGTGGCCAAGACCTTCCGTAAAGCCATTAATAAGAAGGAGGGCATCTGTTCAGTGGCTGGAACCTCGGAACAGTCTGGAACACAGCACTCGTACTCCGGTGAGACCAACACAAACACCTCTGATTTGATTTGATTCAAAACCAGGTTTTTCTAACTGTGCTCTGTGTGCTGTGTGCAGAGGAGGAGAAGGTGGCGTTCGTGAACTGGGTCAATAAAGCGCTGGAGAAGGATCCGGACTGCCAGCATGTTCTTCCCATGGATCCCAGCTCCGACGATCTGTTCACCGCGGTGGGCGACGGCATCGTGCTCTGGTACTGCAGCACAGAAACACCTTTACATTCAATACAACTGTATTTCACTTGTCAGACATGTGTGTCCCTGCAGCACACACGCAGTCATCAGAAACGGTTGCAGTCTGTCAGTCATATAATGTTAGTGGATGGGAATAACAGCTATGAGAGTCAAAAAACATACACAAAAAAACTAATTAAACCCTGCAGCTGGTGACGGTAAATTGATGTATAAAGACATTAAATGATCTGTCTGTGCAAGAATCTTTCATTCAAGCTATGTCTGAACTGTTCTGAGCGTGTGATGCGTCTTCTTCTTCTTCTTGCTTTATGGGGAATGGCAGACTTATAAGAGCATTACTGCCACCTATCTCAAGTCAATCTCAATTATGAGTGTCAGTGGCTCACCTGAGAGAGAGTTTTTTTGACTCTCAAAGCTGTGAATCCAATCCACTCACATTATATGACTGACAGACTGCAACGGTTTGAGTTAAAAATCTCAGTTTCTGTTGTACTGAAGAAACAAAGTCACCTACATCTTGGATGCCCTGGGTGTAATCAGATAAACATCTAATTTTCATTTTTGGGTGAACAATCCCTTTAAAGATGATTTTCTCAATATTTAGATTTTTTTTTCACCTTCAGATTTTCAAATAGTTGTATCTCAGACAAATATTGTCCTCCTAACAAACCACACATCAATGGAGAGATGATTTATCGACCCTTATGGCTGGTTTTGTGGTCCAGGGTCACATATATGTTTACGCTCTGTTCGCAGTAAAATGATCAACCTGTCTGTGCCGGACACTATCGACGAGAGAACCATCAACAAGAAGAAGCTGACCCCCTTCACCATCCAGGTGCGTCCTCCATCTGCTGGTCTCTCTCACTGCTGCTTTATTGGGTTTAATGCTGGTGTTCGTGTGTGAACGTGCAGGAGAATCTGAACCTGGCTCTGAACTCGGCCTCCGCCATCGGCTGCCACGTGGTCAACATCGGAGCAGAGGACCTGAAAGAGGGCAGGCAGCATTTAGTGCTGGGACTCCTGTGGCAAGTCATCAAGATCGGCCTGTTCGCCGACATCGAAATCAGCAGGAATGAAGGTACAAACTACTACAAAAACAAGAACCAAATACTAACCCTAGGAAACTTTGATGGTTTGTGTGTTTCTGTCGAGTAAACGACATGTACGTTGATCTAATGAATGCTGTGTGTGTGTGTGTGTGTGTGTGTGCAGCTCTGATCGCTCTGCTCAGGGATGGAGAGACTCTGGAGGATCTGGTGAAGCTGTCTCCTGAGGAGCTGCTCCTGCGCTGGGCTAACTATCACCTGGAGGAGGCCGGCTGCTCCAAGATCAACAACTTCAGCTCCGACATCAAGGTAACCACACTGACACTGAACCACAGACACAGACACAATGGTGTGGAAGCGCTGTGATGCAGACAGCACTCATAACCTCATCTGTACTGTCGTCTGAAGGACTCCAAGGCCTACTACAACATCCTGAACCAGGTGGCACCCAAAGGAGACGAGGAGGGCATCCCGCCCATCCCCATCGACATGTCTGGGATCCGGGTGAGGAAAGCGCTCATCAGTTCATCATTAACACAAACACACACACACACTGAGACAGCACTGAGAACACACGATCGTCTCATCCTCACAGGAGAAAGATGACCTGAAGAGAGCTGAGTGTATGCTGGAGCAGGCCGACCGTCTCGGGTGCCGTCAGTTCGTCACGGCCACAGACGTGGTGCGAGGAAACCCCAAACTCAATCTGGCCTACGTGGCCAACCTCTTCAACAAGTACCCGGCTCTGAAGAAGCCTGAGAACCAGGACATCGACTGGAGCTCCATCGAGGGTGAGTCCGTCACTCCATAACCTTCTGCTCAACACAAAACTAGAGGTTTCCACCAAAACATTTCAGTTCCCATCCACTTTCATTTACTTTAACTTGACTTTCATTCAAGTAAATGGAAACCGAAACACTCTCAGCCCCTTCAGAACATCATACAGGTTTGGAAACATGATGGAAAGTTAATAACGGGATCTGAAACATGTTCAGAAGTTGTTTTCATCAGCTAAAGAATATTTCAGAAATATCCATACATCTATCCCTGGATCCTTCTATTCATCAAAGAATCATTTTAATATAATGTAAAGCTGCAGCTCAGTATTCCCAGAGAGGATGTTAACTGATGTGATCATGTTCTCATGTGTGTCAGGAGAGACCCGAGAGGAGCGAACCTTCAGGAACTGGATGAACTCACTGGGGGTCAATCCACGCGTCAATCATCTCTACGTGTGAGTGTCAAACACAGCAGAATAACATGTCTATGATTAACGGTCAATTATAACAACTAATCAAAAATACATTAGGGGATGCTAAAGCACTGCAGTGAGCTAAGTGATGCATTGAAATTTCGACAACCAGGATATTTTTTTTTTTTTGCTGAAACTTTAGATTTTATCCAGGACTGTGTTTAAGGGTCAAAATCATTGACATTTTTATTAGTTTTTCTCTGAAGACATTAACCTCAGGAAAGATATTCAGTGTCCATAAACATGAGTCGCGTAGAGAGGAGCATTTATATAATATATACACTGCTACATATTCATGATTTATTTCATATATATATATATCCTTTTGTGTTTCAGCTTAAAGCTGCGGTCGGTAACTTTTGACGCTCTAGCGGTTAATAAACAGAACTGCTTGCGTCTTGCGGAAGAACATCGCAGCCGGAACTACTTCTCTCTGTTTATGTCTATGAAGAATCACAAAGGTACTGGGTTACTCCGCCGCGGTATCCCCGAAGCAATCTAAAATAGTCCGAATATAAACACTTATTACAGGTGCACCCTAGTGATAGTGGTAAGAAACAACCAATCAGAGCTGCGCTCCGTAACTTTTTTTTTTTGTTTTCAAAGTATACAAAATGTATATAATAAGCGAGTACACCATGAATCCATTTTCCAAACCGTGTTTTTGGCTTGTCCTGAATCACTAGAGTACATCTATAATAAGTGTTTATGTTCGGACTATTTTAGATTGCTTCGGGGGTACCGCGGCGGAGTAACACAGTACCTTTGTGATTCTTCATAGACATAAACAGAGAGAAGTAGTTCCGGCTACGATGTTCTTCCGCAAGACGCAAGCAGTTCTGTTTATTAACCGCTAGAGCGTCAAAAGTTCCCTACCGCAGCTTTAATGTTAGTTTCTGAATTAAAGAAATGGTGCAAGGCCATGAGGTTGAGACTTGAATGAGTATTAACAGAGGAAAGAAAGTCTGTTTGTTAACACCAGCGAGCACCTGGAATAGAAATAGAGTGAAGTACTAGAGGACATATATAATATATACTCCCCGATTCCACATAATTTAATTCAGCTGGCCACACATTACTACTTATTAAACTAAAACTGAAAGCCACACAATACAGACACAAGAACACAGTAAGCACAACAATGTGTCCATGCAACACTTGAGAAAAGTTTGAGTTTCTCTGGAGCAGCCTGTAGTGTGTTTAGTGTCCAGCAGGTGGCGCTGTGCTGCTCGAGCTCACGGTGTTCTCTGTGTTCTTCAGGGATCTGTCCGATGCTCTGGTCATCTTCCAGCTCTATGAGAAGATCAAGGTTCCTGTGGACTGGGACAAAGTCAACAAACCACCGTATACTAAACTGGGCAGCAACATGAAGAAGGTACAAGTGCATCACGAGAGAGAAACACGAGCAGCGAGGGGACGAGTGAACTCCTGCCTTCACCTCCACCTAGCACCTATATTACAATATCACACACTTAAGATGAAAAACAAAACAGACAAACATATTTTATACATATATATTTATAATTATAAAATATTTGATAGATTTTTTATTTATAATTAAATAATTATCATTTTAATTTCCATCACTTCTTTATGCTGGCTATTTAGCAAAAGCATTTATTTTGCATAACTTTTTGCATCTACATTCGTTGTTTTTCATACAGCACAGAAAAAAAAAGATTCTGCAACTTTATTAATTATCTAATGATAATTCATTCAGAAGAGACTTGTTTCCCGCCAACATTCTATAAATCGAAGTAAAGCTCAAATAAAGTAAATGGAAATATTATGACATAGTTAATGTTAATGATACATAAATGTGTTTCCTTAATTTATTTTTTATTTTAATCTGAAGCACTACAAACATTACTCACTGTAAATAAAATAAATAAAAATTAAACCTGAACTAAAATTAAATAAAAAGAAATAAAAACCAAACAATAATAAAAAAAGACAATAATAAAATGATAAAAAATATACAAAGAAAACTGAAAAGATAAAAATAGAAGCGAAATCAAAATATTTCCAAAAAATATAATTTATCTTTTTAACTATAATAGTAAACTTTCATTTAGATTAAGCTTAAGCACTAAAATTACTAAATGGAAATAAATAAATAACAATTTAATAAAATTAAATGCTGTTTTATAACAAAGTTCGGGAGGAACAGTCGCAGTTCATTAACCTGATTAACACAAGTGGAGACCAATCAGTAATCAACTCATGACAAGGTATAAATGACAGCAGAACCTATCTCTGTTCATTGACCGTTTTCAGCATCCCGGTTCGCGCTGTCTGTCTTCTCATCACAGACCCGATTTTCCTTCCAGCAAGGAGATCCATACCGGGGATTTTTTCAGAAATGCTACTTTTTCTGACACCCATGATCATTAAACACGGCAGTTGAGCACCATCAAACGTCATCGCGACAGTTGCTCTTCTCGCCAAGCCACACGTCGTGGCCAATAGACCGTGCAAGCCGAGCTTACCTCGCTCGACACCACGCTCGATCCGATCAAGACCGGGCTCTCTTTGATCGCTGGAATCGCAGCTCCAGCAGGCACCCAACCAGCCCGCTCCTCAGTTCCTACTGCAGCAGCAGCAGGCCTCTCTCACTTCCAGCCGCGGCTCAGCCCTTCACCGCGGCTTTTCCGGCCGAGGCGCAGTTTGAGGCCGCCTCCTCTAGCGGCACAGACCGTGCATCATAAATTAATACATTTTCAGGTGAAAACGCTAAATACAGGTTTTCGGCTAGAAAGTAGTGCGGGAGCCACGTGGAGATTCGATCACATACGCATGTGGAATTTCAGATCCAAATTGAGTCTCGGATGCGTACAAATATTTACACTTCCACGATTAGACCGTGGGCGAACGCCCGACCGGATGTGATGTATTCTAATCAGATCTATCGGTGCGAGGTCAGAATTACCTATATCTTGTTAACTATTATTAAATGTATTTAAATTATAAATATTAGAAATAAAAAGGAAAATAATATATTACATATATCACAATAATCGTAAGGGGGTCCCTGTTAATTTTTACAAGCAGCATCTGAAAACATATTTTCTCTCTGTTATCTCGGTCAGTGTCATGTACTTGTCGAGGTACGGCCACGGCGACTCACTCCTCGGGATTAAATGTTCTCCGACCTCATCCCATGCCATCATTTCATCAAATAATTTTTTGCGTGACTGGCCAAGGAGTGGTACCATCCGGAGCAGAAGGTGGCGGTAATGCATCATAAAGATGATTGGTTGCATCCACCTTAAACGCGAACAAGAGCGTCACTACTGATCCAGGATCAGCGATATTAGCAGTTGTATTTCCCGATTTGAGTTTGAGCTTCAGAAATGCTTGCGAAATGTAGCTTGTGTGGAAGCTACCGCACTACTTGGTAAAAGTAGCTTCGCTACTGAAAAGCTATTCGATTCAGAAAGTAGCGAAGCTACGACCAAGCTACTGAGAAATGTAGTCAAACTAGCTTCGCTGCTTGTAGCGACGCTACTGCCCAACACTGATTATTAATTTTACCATGTTGAACACGTCAAGGTAACAGTTGCTGCACGACCAGTATGCGACAATCGTTTCCAAATGCCGTGTGCTGTGGAAAGGAGGCTTAAAGTTGTTAAATGAGGCTATGACGTAGTCATCATCCACACGGAAATGTCCAAAGATATTACCTGCCTTACCGTGCACGTTTAAACCTCACTGAGGTTTTACAGACATAAGTTTCATTCAATTATTCTGGCAGGACCAATTTATTTAGGGGCATATTTCACCATCTACTGGCGTGATCACTACCCTCGTTTTGCCGCAGGACAGCAGTGTGAGTAAAATTCTGTTGTCTTTCTAGGACTGTAATATGAAAAGCATGCAAGTAAATATCTTTAGAATTGCTTGGAAGTGAATAGCACATAACTGCAATTAATGTTATTGCCATAATCATGTCTTGGTATGTTTTACAGACATAATGATATTCATTGTATAATGACATTCATAGTTTTCAGAAGCCTCTGTTTCCACAGTCTATACTACAACGTGAAACCAGTGTTCCAAATGTATCCATTAGGACTAGTGACGTGTCGTCCATGAACGAATCGTTCTTTTGAACAAATCTTTTAGCTGAACGAATCTTTAGGTGAACGAATCGCTCATGTTATCCACTGACTCATATTTCTCGTTCAATGAAGTTTCTCCCTCCATAGCAGCGCGGCGCTATAAGCAGCGCATGCGCAGCTCAGTGAACCGGGTAACAACCATTTCATCCTGTCAAAGAATTACTCAACCTCGAGCCGATAGCCTTCGAGTATGAGGTGACAGAGTATGTGATTCGTTGAATGTAGTAACGAATACGCCCTTCAATGAACGAGTTTCATATGAGTCTGAACTAGATCTAGAGATCTTATCGTTCGTGAGTGAAATTACTGAACTGGCACACATGTCATTCGTGAACGAACTGAATGAACGGATACATGTCGTTCGTGAATGAAAATGAACTGGCACATAGCTTACCTTGTTCGTGAACGAAATTAGAGTAAACCGGGTTAGTCTGCTACTTAGCATGTCAATCTCGAAAATGCAAAGCGCAGTTATAGGTACAGTACTGTGCACATACGCTCGTTTTGATATTTAGCAACTCCACGTTTAATCCATAGACCGTAAAAGAAAGGTTTAATCCCCGATTTATGGATGTGAATTTATAATATACAAACTGTTTGACCAAACAATTAAAACGCTAATTAGGCAAGAAACCTTGTGCTTTGTTCATCTGAACAACTCAATTAGACTTTATATATTGAATGCGATTACACACACATTTTAATAAAGCCAGATCAGCTTTTGTAACAAGTGAACGCGTTCGTTGACTTAAGACATAATACACTCTTTTTTTTTTCCGCCTGGTGGCACATTTTGCGTAAAACGAAGAAATCATCACTGGACGAATCTGAATGAATCATTTTGGTGAATGAACTGAAAATGAACGAATCTCTAGAAAGAATCATAATTTCCACCACTAATTAGTGCTGCAACGACGCGTCGACATCATCGTTTACGTCGACTACAAAATACATTGACGCGTGTGAAATGCGTGAACGCGTCACACTGTTTACATCTCGCATAATGGCATACTGCGAATAATAGAATGCAACTTTCTTCACAAACCGAGACCACTGTTATTAAAAGTATGAGAATACTTTAAACAGAGGACAAATAAAATGGCTCTTTGTTCCCTTTGCAAAACCGATATGGTGTACCACGGCAGCACAACTGCGATGAGCGAGCACCTCAGAGAAAACATCTAGGCGCTCTCCGGTGTCTCCATGCAGTTTAACTGGTTACCCTGTGATCTGGTGACCAACTTCCTGGTTCAGGTCTGATATTCTTGCGCTGCGGCATTCTGAAAAGTTGAGATATTTTCAACTCGATGCGGTGCGGACGCGCTGAAAAAAATAAAAAATAAAATAAAATAAATAAATAAATAAATAAATATATATATTATCTGCTCTGTTTTCCCCCGCATGTCCAGCGAGCACAAGTTTGTCAGCAGACGCAGTAAATATTTATTCGTTTCCACTGCCCGTCCAGCGAGCACCAGTCTCTCAGCGGACGCAGTAAATATTCATTCGTTTCCACTGTCCGTCCAGCGAGCACCAGTCTCTCAGCGGACGCAGCAAATATTTATTCGTTTCCACTGCCCGTCCAGCGAGCACCAGTCTCTCAGCGGACGCAGCAAATATTTATTCGTTTCCACTGCCCGTCCAGCGAGCACCAGTCTCTCAGCGGACGCAGTAAATATTTATCCGTTTCCACTATCCGTCCAGCGAGCACCAGTCTCTCAGCGGACGCAGTAAATATTTATCCGTTTCCACTGCCCGTCCAGCGAGCCTCAGTCTCTCAGCGGACGCAGCAAATATTTATCCGTTTCCACTGTCCGTCCAGCGAGCACCAGTCTCTCAGCGGACGCAGTAAATATTTATTTGTTTCCACTGTCCGTCCAGCGAGCACCAGTCTCTCAGCGGACGCAGTAAATATTTATTTGTTTCCACTGTCCGTCCAGCGAGCACCAGTCTCTCAGCGGACGCAGTAAATATTGATCCGTTTCCACTGTCCGTCCAGCGAGCACAAATCTCTCAGCGGACGCAGTAAATATCTATTTTCATTATTATTTTCTTTCCTCTGTCTGTCCAGCTAGCCTCAGTCTCCCAGCGGACGCAGAAAATACCTATGTCTCTATCAGTCCGCGAGCACTAGTCTCACAGCGGACTCAATAACATCTATTTTTCCTCTGTTTGTCCAGTGGGCCTCAGTCTCCTAGCCTGGTAATACCAGACTCTGTCTACGAAGCAAAGTGAAGTAGCAGAGTCTGCAATGGCATAATAGAGAAGTGTTTTCTCTCTCGCTAGGGGGCACTTGTCTGAAGTTTAAAATCATTGGTTACCCGTAAGCCAATCAGATACGTTTAGTTATGACGTATGTTATGCGCCTGTACAGCCGCATCGAAGCACAGACATCATGCATCGAACTCAAATCTATGATTGAACTTCCACTGTAAATCTGTTGTTAAACACTCTTCTTGTTCTGGCTTCAGTTTGAAAAAGAGTTGAATGTTCTCCATAACAAAGCGAATTGCATCCCGTGTCTCGTTTCCCATTTCCGCGGTCGTTTCGGTTTTCGATTTCTCTAACCTACAATGTAAAACTCGGCGCTTAGCATCTACGTCACGGCTCTCAGCCCGCCCTCCGCTCGTTGATTGGCCCGGCTGTTTCCAGACCGGTGGCAAACCGAAAGCTCTGACGCTGTATCAGACTGAGTACAGAAGCGAAATAAAATTGAGCGGAAGTAGGAAGTCTGTCGTAGTCAGGCTATCAGTCTCCCAGCGGACACCGTAAATACCTATTTTTCCTCTGCCTGTCCAGCGAGCACTAGTCTCTCAGCGGACGCAGTATGCATCCATCTCTTCCTGTTCTTCGTCCAGCAAGCCCAGTCTTCCAGCGGATGCAGGGACATAATTCGTCTCCCATATCTGTCCAGCGAGCCTCAGTCTCCCAGCGGATGCAGTAATATCTATTAGTTTCCCCTGCCTGTCCAGCGAGCACTAGTCTCCCAGCGGACACAGAAATATCTATTGGTGTCCCATGTCTGTCCAGCGAGCGCTAGTCTCTCAGCGGACGCAGTAAATACCTATTCATTTCCTCTACCCGTCCAGCGAGCCTCAGTCTCCCAGTGGACGCAGGAATATAATTTGTTTCCTCTATCTGTCCAGCGAGCCTCAGCCTCCCAGAGGACACATTACGCATCTAGTCAATATATCATTACACCTCGCAGGCAGACGGTGGAGCTTGTCTTCCCGACATCGTAACCGCTTCTTCCTCAACTATTAACCAACAGGACCTGCCTGCTCCTCTACTTCTGCCAGAGGCATTGCGAGATCTCCTGGTCAACGACCATACTTCTAAAAACGTCAGCCCGCCAAATCTCTGCGTTTTGGGGGGTTCGTAGTCCGGCGGCTGTCCTTTTGCTCTCTTGTTTTGGGGGGAGTACTCTGGGTTCGGGCCACTTCCCGAGCTCGGAGCCCTCCACCCGGACAGCACGCCAAATACGCATAAACTTACGGTATTAATATACGTAGATGTGAACTCGTGAAATGCTGTTTTATAACAAAGTTCGGGAGGAACAGTCGCAGTTCATTAACCTGATTAACACAAGTGGAGACCAATCAGTAATCAACTCATGACAAGGTATAAATGACAGCAGAACCTATCTCTGTTCATTGACCGTTTTCAGCATCCCTCCTCCACCCCATTTCTCCTCACTTATAGATCCATCTACTCTTACCACAACCGGGGGGAGTACTCTGGGTTCGGGCCACTTCCCGAGCTCGGAGCCCTCCACCCGGACAGCACGCCAAATACGCATAAACTTACGGTATTAATATACGTAGATGTGAACTCGTGAAATCAAATAGGGGGCTAAATGACCAAAGTACCTTAAAAATGAATAAAATGTAACCAAATAATTATATTCATTTATTATATAAAATGAAAACACGCACGCACACACACGCACGCGTGCACACACACACACACACACGCACGCACACACACACACACACACACGTACACTCGCACACATGTGTAACTGTATTATTGTGTGCTGCAGCTGGAGAACTGTAACTACGCAGTGGAGCTGGGGAAGAAGGAGGCCAAGTTCTCTCTGGTGGGAATCGCTGGTCAGGATCTACACGAAGGCAATCGGACACTGACGCTCGCTCTGCTCTGGCAGCTCATGAGGAGGTCAGACACACACACACACGTGATCACACGCTTCAGATACACACAAACACACACTCACACACTTGAGATCCACACACTGCTGAAGGCCTGCTCATCTTCTGTCTGCAGGTACACACTCAACATCCTGGAGGATCTGGGCGACGGGCAGAAGGTGAACGACGACACCATCGTGACCTGGGTGAACGACGCACTCACACAGGCCGGCAAGGGCACCATCAGCGGCTTTAAAGTAAGACGCTCACGCTCACCCTGAAGAAAACATGCGTTCCCTCTCTATCAGAACTGAGCTGATCTCTTCTGATCCCGCAGGACGGATCCATCAGCACCAGCATGCCTGTACTGGACCTGATTGATGCCATCCAGCCCGGCTCCATCCGCTACGACCTTCTCAAGACAGAAGACCTGACAGACGAAGAGAAGCTCAATAATGCAAAGTACGTCACTCCTCATTAGCATATCAATCAACATCAAACTGATGGAGTAATGGGACGCTCAGAAAAACATGTTTCCCTTAAAATACTACAATCTTCTTCAAAGTCAGAATTGAGATATGAGCTAAAAATTTGGAGGTAAAGTCTGAACTGTGAGATTTAAAGTCAGTATTTTGAGAAAGTCAGAATAGCAATAAAAAAGTCAAATTGTGAAATATGAACTTAATTATGAGAAAAGTTCAGAATTATGAAATATGAACTCAGAATTAAAGGAAAACTTAATTGTGAAAAATAACTCAGATTTACCATAAAATCAGAACTGAGAGAAAAAACTGAATTGTAAAATATAAACTCATTATTACAAGTCAGAATTACGAGAAACTGCAAATAAAAAAACCCCGAACAGAGTAATATAAGTCAGAATTAGAGGAAAGTCAGAGTAGTGAGGTATGATCTCAGAACTGATCCCTGTCTAAGATCAGTCTCACCTGTGTTCTCAGGTACGCCATCTCCATGGCCAGGAAGATCGGAGCACGGGTGTATGCTCTGCCCGAGGACCTGGTGGAGGTCAAGCCCAAGATGGTGATGACGGTGTTCGCCTGCCTCATGGCTCGAGGGATGAGACACATCTAGAAGCGCTGGAGACTACTGCTTTCAGACTTCATGTTTAAGAGCGGTTGCTCAGTCACGGGGTTCACACACATCACACAGACATCAGGAGAACCACAGGAAGTTCTGCTCAGCTCATTAATACTCAGATCAATAATAAATCAATGATAAATATGACATGAAGATTCACTAAAACCCTGAATGATGCGCTCGTCTTCGTTAACCTCAGGCTTAACCCGTGCTACAGCAAAGGTCAAAGGTCATGTCTGTGTGTGTCTTTGGAAACAAGCTCAGCCTGGTTTAGCTTTAGCTGTTCAGATCCTGAATACGGTCATGTCTCAGTCTGATGTACATGTTCAAATGGAAGTGAATGTGCTAATAAAAACATTTTTTAACTCAGTGTTTTGTACGATTCTTTCTACTAACATACTGTGAGGTGACGTCTTACTAAGATCCGACTCGAACTAACTGTTCATTGCTAATGTTAGCTCAGGTCCATTGAATAAAATTAAAAGATATTTTTTTATTTGAATCTATTATTATCAATGGATGCTGTGCAGTGAATGGGTGCCGTCAGAATGAGCTGATAAAAACATCACAATGATCCACAGCACTCCAGTCCAGAAACAGAACATAAAGACATGTTTTTAATATTTGTAAGAAACCTAACTCACTCTGCTAATACCACACTGATGTTTATATGGACTTCTGGAGTTCACAGTATTCCTGATCAATAATATTTCAGAGCGCTGTGTCTCAGTCAGTTAAACCGAGCTTTAAAGCTGAAGTCTGGGCTTCGAGGTGATGCTCTCAGAATAGCACTCAGTTTAAACAGCTTATATTTCACCAGGACAGTTAAACTTTAAACTCATCACAACAGCATCTCCTGAAGTGTACAGACACAAACTGAAGCAGGTGGTCTGAGAACAAACAAGTAACCTTTAGTTTAATGGAGAAATAATACAGCGTTTGGGATGAGGACAGGTCAGAACAGAAACACAGGACTCATTTGGCCGTCTTGCCCTCGGCCGGCATCTCTCCGTTGTCCAGAGTCTTGAGGAGACGGAAGAGACCGGCCGCCTCTCGGATCCGACTGAACTCGATGCAGAAGGCCTGCACCTCGATGAACAGATCCTGAACATTGATGATCTTGTTCCTGATGAGGGACTGGAGGAACACACACACCAGACGCACCAGACGGTTCTTCAGGACACACAGGAGACAAGACATCAGCACATGAACAGCTAGAGGTTCAGACACACTCCAGACACACACACACTCTCTCTCTAGTGTAGAAGTGTTAGTTCATGCAGTCATGGCCATTATTGGTCACCTATCTCATACAGATGCACACCTAGTCAACTCCATAACGCTGTTAATTAATAGTGATTCCCTGGAGACGAGTCTGACTGAACGCACGAGTCTGAACATGCTGCTCACACAGGTGCATCATGGGCCGTGTGCGGTGTGTGTTCACCTGCATGTACTTGTCTTTGATCTGCTCACACGTGGAGATGCAGTTGGAGATGTAGAGATGGATGAACTCTGGAGGGAGATCCACCGCTGTGGTTAATCTACAGAGAACAGAACAAACACATTCATTCACACACGCTCAGAGCTCAGGTTATCTGCTGACCTGACCCTTGACCTGACCCTTGACCTGAGCGGAGAAGCAGACGCACCTGTTGACCACCTCCATGGAGTGCAGAGACATGTCCATGTTGACCAGCACAGAGAAGTACTCCGTGATCTGACTGGAGGACATCAGCTTCAGCAGCATCTCGATGGCCACCAGAGGGTTGTTCTCAACCAGGTCCGGTAGTTTAGCAGGAGTCAGACCGATGTGGTACACCAGCTTCGGGTCCTTCTCCAGCTCTCCGAGCAGCTGACGACACACACACACACAGAGAGTTCAGGGTAATGTACTTTCAGCTCCAGTCTTCAGTGTCACATGATCTGGCTATTATCAGTGTTGTGACTCAAACGCTAGCAGACACAGCAGCAGTTGTCGGTAAATAAGAATTTTCTTGTCTTGAATTATTCATTTATTCGTTCATTAATCATTCATTCATTCATTTATATCACTTGTTTAAGTTATTTAATTGTTAAAAAAAAATGATTTACTCCGGGATATTGGTTTGTTTGAACTCAGAGGGAGTGTCAGACACATTAAACAAGTTTACAGCTTAATTCATTTGTGGATTAATGTGTATTAGAGACGCGAACCGTTTAAAACGATTCATTTCGATTTGGTGAACTGGTTCAGAAGATCCGGTTACATCGAGTGATTAGTTCACGAACCGGATATCACAAACTGCTTTGTTTTGAACTCTCTCACACAGACACGGAAGAGAAGACAATGCTGAATACAGTTGTAGTTTTTGCTATTTTTGGACCAAAATGTATTTTCGATGCTTCAGAATATTCTAAGTGACCCTCTGATGTCACATCAGTGTTAATTTTGACACGAAATTTTAATTTAGTTTTAGTCTTTTGACTATAATTCTTTTTAGTTTTAGTCAAGTTTTAGTCATCTGATTTGTTTTAATTTTAGTCTTATTTTAGTTGACTAAAATCGCTTGGTATTTTAGTCGACTAAAATAAGACTCAAATCAATAACAGATTTACTAGACAATTTTTTACAGCTGGTATAGGAAACAAACTTAACCAAAATATATAAAACACAAATTCAACTTTATTTCAACACAACTGTGTCTTTATTTCGATTCAAAAGCTTTTATAATGCAACAAACACTGTCATGATAATATAAACAATAACTAGCTGCCAACTGACCATCAATAAAAGAAAAATAACGTTAGGTCCAGGACCTTAAAGCTTACAGCTGAGCTGAACAATAAGTGCATACATTTAAAGTAAATATTTAATAAGTTGGCAGCTAGGTGGATAAAAAAAAGTAACAAGATTTTATAAGGTATTCATTTGTCTAGCAATATTGTATGTTTTAAATACTACAATATTGCTAGATTTGTATGTATAATGATAGGATGTGAACATTCACGTTTCACATGACTAATATAGAAATATTTGTGATATTGTCAACAAGTAGAACATTATAAAATATACTAAACATTAGTATTAATCAAATGTATTTATCATGATATTACGTATTAGTATTGTGCTCGCATCTAATTTGAAGAAGGGGCTATTTTACAGTACTTTTCAGTTCGTAATATTTAATGCTACAACATCTACGCACTGCACTATTCCAATTTTGCTTAGCTCAATAAACAAAAGAACATCGTTGTGAAATTACATTTGAGAAAATGTCCGGGTGGCTCGTCTGTAAATGTCTCTTCAAATTGGTTGTGTTCTTGCCACGAATGAGCGCTCTGCGTGCTTTACACTTTGTTTTGTTTTGTTCGTCGTCAAACGTGAAGTGAGCTGTGGACATTTTGTCGCTCTTTTAGACAGTAGGGACTCTAAGCAACAGCTGCGAATGGAACCGCTACATCGACCGGAAGTTTGCCGTCACACCGCTGTAGCCAAGAACGTAAAAGTCACTAAGCAACGGTAAAACAGAACAGCGCAACGCAGCATTAATTCATTTATTGAGATCCAAAAAAATAAATAATTTAAAAAAGCAAGAGAAGGATTGCTTTTGGCGTTAAATGACAATCTTTTGTCAGAAGAGGAGTTTTTAATATTGTATGATGTAAATAAGTCTAAAAACATAACATTTATTTACCTAACCTCTCACGTTGTAGCGACTCCGGCAAATCAGCTGTTCTCCCGTAGTAGACCGTTAAATTAGAACGTCACAAAGTAGCAGTTAAATTCGCGCAGGCGCAATACAACGCCAGAATGGCGTTGCCGTTCCACCAGAGGCTGTTGCTTAAAGTCCCTATCACCTCTTCGAATGCCGACTTCCCGGGAGCTCATAAAAACTGAAAACCTTCGCTTCACGTCTCAATAAGTCAGGCTCTGATTGGTTCTCTTCTCTCATGCAGTCTGTTCTGTTTTGCCGGTTCTTTTGCTCATTCCTCGCATCTCTCCCGTCTGCTGATTTGATTTTCGTCACAGTCTATTTTCGTCTCGTCCTTTATTCGTTGACGATAATGTCAATCAATTTAGTCATAGTTTTAGTCTCCATCCGTGCCTTCTATTTTAGTTTTCGTTTCGTTTTCGTCGGCAAAAATATATTCGTGAAGAAAATAATGACGAAAATATTTAGTCAACGAAATTAACACTGTGTCACATGGACTACTTTGATGATGTTTTTCTTCTCTTTCTGGACATGGACAGTAGACCGTACACACAGCTTCAATGGAGGGACTGAGAGCTCTCGGACTAAATCTAAAATATCTTAAACTGTGTTCTGAAGATAAACGGAGGTCTCACGGGTTTGGAACCACATGAGGGAGTCATTAATGACATAATTTAGATTTTTGGGTGAACTAACCCTTTAACTGGTACAGAAACAGTGTTAGGATGTGTATCTCTGGTGTTTGGGGTGAGAGGTGACTCTCTCGTGTTTGGGGTGAGAGGTGACTCTCTGGTGTTTGGGGTGAGAGGAGCTGAGGATCGGTCTGTGGGTCTGACCTGTGTCTGCTGTGCTGCTGATAGAGGACTCTTGAAGGCTTTGACCATGATGCGCTTGATCTCCAGGCCGGTTCCGCTGCGCACACACATGGAGCGGTCCCACTGTATGCGGTGATCCGGCTCACACGGGTTCAGCCACGACAGCTCGTCCTCACACACCAGCAGCGGCGGAGCAGGACGGATGAACTCGGGACGGAAGTGACCTGACACACACATGAGCAGAGCTTCAGCTGCAGGCAAACCACATGTCTCGCTTTCTTCTGATGAAAACAAATTAAGCTTCTTGAGGGGTCACCAGATGCCCATTTTCCACAAATTATGAGTCTATAATATACTTTGGTTAAAACTTCTCAGTGGTCAGAAACAGCTCTGTTCAAATTCAATGTAAACTGCATTTTAACCTTCTATGCACTGATCAGCACTGAAGTACTCTATATGGAGAAATGTTTTCCTCATAAAACGTAATATCTTTGTGACTGAAGAATGAAAGACTTGCTCATCTTGGATGAGATGTGGGTGAATCGTGAGGAAATGTTTATTCTTGTTTAATACACATCAGAGACAGCGTCACACTCACTCTCCAGAGCGGGCCGCGGGCCGGTCACCAGACACTCTGTGATCTGATTGGCCACGGAGCTGTCGAAGCCGGAGTTGGAGGAGTCTGGGTCGGGATCGCTGAGCAGGCTGGGAAAACTGGCCTTGCTCTGAGTGGGCAGCTCCGACTGACGCTCTGAACCAGAGAAACACACAGCACATGTGATCATTACATATCTCTGGAATACAGGTCATATAATTAGAATATCATCAAAGGTTTATTTCTTTTAATGTTGATGATTATAACTGACACCTAAAGAAAATCCCAAATTCAGTATCTCAGAGAATTAGAATATTGTGAAAAGGTTGAATACTGAAGACACCTGGTGTCACACTCTAATCAGATAATTAACTCAAAACACCTGCAAAGCCTTTAAATGTTCTCTCAGTCTAGTTCTGTAGGTGACACAATCATGGGGAAGACTGCTGACCTGACAGTTCTCCAAAAGACGACCTTTGACACCTTGTACAAGGAGGGCAAGACACAGAAGTTCATTGCAAAAGAGGCTGGCTGCTCACAGAGCTCTGTGTCCAAGCACATTAATAGAGAGGAGAAGGGAAGGAGAAGATGTGGAAGAAACAAGTGTACAAGCAATAGGGATAACTGCACCCTGGAGAGGATTGTGAAACAAAACCCATTCAAAAATGTGGGGGAGATTCACAAAGAGTGGACTGCAGCTGGAGCCAGTGCTTCAAGAACCACTACACACAGACGTATGCAAGACATGGGTTTCAGCTTCACATTCCTTGTGTCAAGACACTCTTGAACAACAGACAGTGTCAGAAGAGTCTCGCTTCAGAAAGGACTGGACTGCTGCCGAGTGATCCACAGTTATCTTCTCTGATGAAAGTTAATTTAGCATTTCCTTTGGAAATCAGTGTCCCAGAGTCTGGAGGAAGAGAGGAGAGGCACACAATCCACGTTGCTTGAGGCCCAGTGTAGTTTCCACAGTCAGTGATGGTTTGGGGTCCATGTCATCTGCTGGTGTTGGTCCACTGTGTTTTCTGAGGTCAAAGGTCAACACAGCCGTATACCAGGAAGTTTTAGAGCACTTCATGCTTCCTGCTGCTGACCAGCTTTATGGAGATCAGAGTAACCTGGTCTCTCATAACACCTGAGCAGTGCCACAGACTGATCGACTCCATGCCACGCCGCATTGCTGCAGTAATTCAGACAAAAGAGACACAACTAAGTATTGAGTGCTGTACATGCTCATACTTTACATGTTCATACTTTTCAGTTGGTCAAGATTTCTAAAAATCCTTTCTTTGTATTGGTCTTAAGTAATATCTTAATTTTCTGAGATACTGAATTTGGGATTTTCCTTAGTTGTCAGTTATAATCATCAAAATTAAAAGCAATAGACATTTTAAATATATAAGTCTGTGTGTAATGAATTAATACAATATACAAGTTTCACTTTTTTAATGGAATTAGTGAAATAAATCAACTTTTTGATGATATTCTAATTATATGACCAGCACCTGTATATTCCAATTATCTAACTAATAAGTGGGCAATAGTACAAGCGTTTGAAAACAGAAATGAATATAAAAATGTGTTCTGCTGTCTGGGGTGTGCCATCAGGAGCAGCACTTTCCTTTGTTTCTTGTTTTGACTTTTCACTTTTTTCTCTGTGGGAGAAGGGGGTTCAAAGCGGTCTCTATTATCACTCCTGATGAGTTTGTCTCCTTCCCTGTACGAGCTAGTGATGGCTTTAGGTCACTGACGTCTGTGGGAGCTAGTGTTAGTGTGAGGTGTATGCACACAGAGAGTCTGGCAGTGTAAGCTGTAGAGAAGTGTGTCGCAGCGTGTGTGTGTGTGTGTGTGTGTGTGTGTGTACCGGCGAGTGCCAGCTGCAGTCCGCTGATGTCTATGGTCTGTGGTGTGGAGCTCATGTCCATGCTGGACACTTGTCTCGGGGTCTTCTTGAAGAGGTCTCGCGGCGGGGCGAGCATCAGCTGAGACAGGAAGTACTTCTCCGGCAGCGTGATGGGGGGCAGGAAGCCTGGACACAAACATTAAGATGTGTGTCTTACAGCAGAGATCAAATCAGTGAAATAATCAATGATTAAAGTCTTTAGATTATTCAGTGGAATCGTTCTAATAATCATTAAACTGATCTATTATCAGAGTAGAGCATCTACCTGAGAGTGTGTCCTGCTCGTCTGCGGCGCTCGACGGGTTCAGCAGGTGAGCAAACACCGCGGCGAAGGGGTTAGCGGCCAGCGGCTCGGTGCGGTACATCTCCCACAGCAGATAGAGAGCGGTCAGCCGCTGAGGAGCACTGGGCAGCAGGTCCGGCTGCTGAAGCAGCATCACCAGGACTGAGCCCACACCGAAGTGATCCGCTTTACCGAAGCAGTGGTGGAAGGCTGTGGACAGCTGCTCGAAGCTGTTGCTGCACGCCTCGTCTGACATGATGCCCAGCAGATTGGACAGCTCTTTAGGAGCCAGAGTCATGATGCTGCGCTCAGACCAGCCTGTGGATCAACCGCAACACTGCACACACACACACACACACACACACACACACACACACACACACACACACACAGACAGACAGACACACACACACACACACACACACACATACACACACATACACACACATACAGACACACACACACACACACACACACAGAGAGACACACACACACACACACACATATACAGTAAGAAGTGTACAAAATATCTTCGTGGAACGTGATCTTTACTTAATATCCTCATGATTTTTGTCATCAAAGTACAGCTGAGCTGAGTTCATCTGGAGATATTACTGCAGTTATTCTGACCTTTACTTGATCAAAATCACGAAAGATCTGACAGAAAAACTCACGTGAAGTGTTTCTACATTTACACTAGAAGAGCTTTAACTGGATAAAACACTAAACTATCAATCAGACGACAGAAGTGGATTATTATTATTTATTATTATTGTTACATGATATGAACACTGATTCCTGATTATAACACTGATTATAAGCCCATGTTTCAGAAGTTAACGGCTAACAGCTCTGTCTATGTAGTGAACTCGGTGTGTTTTGAGACAAAAACATTAGCGTTACCTGAGAGGGGTTCATCTAATCCTCCCGCGGGATCGGGAATATCCACCGAGAACACACGCGCTGATAGAACGGGTATATGACCGATTATACACGGTAATCATTCAATTATTTAACAAAAACTATTTTCGACAATCTGAATAAATCCTTCACTTCTTCACTTGTAACCGTCGCCGCTGTCTGTGAGCGAGAGCTTCCTGTGCGGCGAACGGAATTATGGGAGATGTAGTTCAATCGATATGGAATTCAAATCGAACTTATAAAATCACATACTGCGTTCACCAAAAAAAATGGTTTTTTTTTTATAAGTGCAAACGTAAAATTATGTTCTGCATGCGTTATATACAAAAACTGCACAGAATGAGAACGTAAAACAGTCGAATGACCCGGATGTGAATGTGTCCTCCGCCTTGTATTTGTCCCACAATCCACCGCTCTTCCTTTCCCTCATCCTCCGTTCAGAGTGAGTATCGTCCTCTCGTTCATCGATTATAAATCCAGTATCATCCGTGTTATTAATAACTAGTAATTCAATGTTATGTCGCATTTGATTGTAAAGACACGTAATCAATCACTCTGATGATGTTTGTGGTGTTTTAAACTCCGATGTGAGCGATTAAAGACCGTTGGTGTCGAACCGGCGCTCTCTGACGGACATATGAGGAACCCGCGAAACGGCGGAGAGACTGTAAATTACTAAATAAACCGATAGTTTTACCAGAGTTAACCGTGTTTATCACATGTGTAGTGACAGACTGCGTCAGTAAAGATGGATGTGTGTGAATGATTGTGTTGTGAACTGATTATGATGAAGTTTACTGGTGGTTCTGGTAACAGACTGCAGTGTGTTCGCGTGCAGTGCATGATGGGTTGTGTAGTGCAAGTTACTAGTGTGTAAATGAATAAATTAATGCATTTAGCAGATGCTTTTATCCAAAGCGACTTACAGTGCATTCAAGCAAAACATTGTACCTAACGTGTTCCCTGGGACTCGAACCCACAACCTTTAGCACTGAGCCACAGGAACACGAGCTCTAATAGACTGTAAACAGACAGCATGTTAAGAGCACGTTTAGTTCATATTCACGGTGTCCCAAACTTGTTCACTTTAGTACACTTAGCTAATAAGATAAATCATGTTTAGTATGATAAGAACTAAATCAGTGCAGAATGTCATGTTACAGAAGTGCACTTGTGTGATCCTCTGTGTGCTTGTGTTCAGATGGCACCTAAGAAGGGCGAGAAGAAGAAGGGCCGCTCGGCCATCAACGAGGTGGTGACCCGCGAGTACACCATCAACATCCACAAGCGCATCCACGGAGTGTGAGTCCTCGAGGGGTTAAATCACCCTAAAATCAGCTCTAGAGCAGGATTCCTCACCCTCCGGGCGTCCAGGGTGTATGTGACACCCTCTCAGAGTTAAAAACATCCTGGTTCTTCCACACTTTATAATGGCAGTGAATGGGTGTTTGTCAGAAGTCCAATGAAGCACCTCCATGGGAGGAAGTGATGGCTTGTCAGAATGATTCAGGTGTTTACAGAGATCAGATATTTCTCTGATATCATGTTTGTGCTTCAGGAGGCCGTCATCCTCCCCCCGAGCTCTGAGACGCATGGTTTATTATGGGTGGATGTGCTTTATTGGACTTCTGGAAAATAACACCCATTCACTGCCGTTATAAAGTGTTGAAGAACCCGGATGTTGTTAAATACAGAAGTCACACACACCTGTAACACCTGTAGGGTGAGAACAACACATGCTAGTCTTAATCTTTGTGTGAATTAACCCTTAAACTGCTGCTCCTCCTGCAGCTCCTTCAAGAGGAGAGCTCCCCGTGCGCTGAAGGAGATCAGGAAGTTTGCCGTGAAGGAGATGGGCACACCTGACGTCCGCATCGACACCCGTCTCAACAAGGCTGTGTGGGCCAAAGGTGTCCGGTGAGTGACCAGTGCTGCGGCGGGTCTGACCGTCACGTGTGTGTGTGTGTGTGTGTGTGTGTCCGGTGAGTGACCAGTGCTGCGGCGGGTCTGACCGTCACGTGTGTGTGTGTGTGTGTGTGTGTGTGTGTGTGTGTGTGTCCAGTGAGTGAGTCTGGTCCCGATGACTGCTGTGGATCTGTGTTATAACGTGTGTGTGTGTGTGTGTGTGTGTGTGTGTTGTGCAGGAACGTGCCGTACCGCATGCGTGTGCGTCTGTCCCGCAAGCGTAATGAGGACGAGGACTCCCCAAACAAGCTGTACACCCTGGTCACATACGTCCCCGTCACCACACACAGAGGTGAGCGATCAGACTCTTCACATCATCATTTACTCTGAATACAGGAATATAAGCTTACAACCGCAGGAAAACACAGCCATCCTAACTCCGTTCTGACAAATACTCAGTTATGACACCTATTCTCTTTATCAGTCGTGAGATTGAAACTTATCTGTGTGTTATAAAGTTGGAATAGAAGAAGTCCCAGTTGTGTTATAGTCGGTTGTGTTTATGCAGCGGTGGAAACACGTGATGTTCCTCATGTTAATGTGGTTTAATCTCTTCTGATGTTCATACTCTGTGTGTTTGAGGCAGATCTGCATCTCTTTAATCCTCTCTATTTGCTTTCTGTGTGTGTTTGCAGGTCTTCAGACTGTAAATGTGGATGAAAATTAAAGTTTCTCTTCATACCTGTTGGAATAAAAACATGAAAGGACTCTGTTGTGGCTGGTTTATTTCTTGTCTGATGAGCTGTGTGTCGTGTGTGAGTATCTAGATCAGTCTAGAGAGTAAACGGAGCATCTGTGCAGCTAATAGCGGTTTAAACGCTGTGATGGTTGGTTCAGCAGCTCAGACTCCGGTGTGATGGTACAGGATCTGATCTGAGTCTGTATTAGATCACCGCACACAGTGGAGCGTCACAGATCTGAGATGATCAGGTGTCCTCGTATCACACACCAGGTCTGTTCTCACTAGTGATGAAGAGATCAGAAACAGTCTGTGTCTTACTTCTGACTCGTTCTCCAGCACACATCCTTAAATCAACACGTTCACTGAGGACATGAGACCAATCTTCAATTTCTGCTGAAAACATGGGGTGAACAAAGCTAACTTCCCCTTTGAATGAAGTAGATTTTTCTGATATTTGCAGTTTTTTCTTCCATCTATTAGCTCTGTTCAGTGTTGAAGTGTTTCTTCTCTCTAGAGATGCCCAGTGTTTCTGCAGGTGTGATGAAGAGGATCTGTTAAACACTGAAAGATGTGATTCAGATCTAGATCAGGGAAACACCACATGCTCCACTAGTGTCAATGTCCACACTATCAGTTTTCATATTTACATGAGTTTATTTCAAGTACTTCACATTGTTTTATACGGTTTTAGTTTAAAAATGTTCAACTACATGATTCAGAGATATATAACATAAAAGAAGATGATTTGAG